>NC_043717.1:103178151-103280642 GCF_006229205.1 Suricata suricatta
AGAGAGAGAGAGAGAGAGAGAGAGAGAGAGAGAGAGAGAGAGAGAGAGAATCCCAAGCAGGCTCTACTCTCAGCATGGAGTCTGATATGGGGCTGAGTCAGCCACTTAGCTGACTGAGCCACCCAGGTGCCCCAGAAGGAAATCTTGATCTGGGTTACAACATGGATAAACCTTGACTTTATGCCAAGTGATATAAGCCAGTCATAAAAATAAATACCATATGATTCCACTTATATAAGGTACCTAGAGTAGTCAAACTCATAGAGACCAAAAGCAGAATGGTGGTTGCAAAAGGCTGAGGGAAGAGCAAATGGGTTACCATTTAATGAGTATGGAATTTCAGTTTTTTCAAGATGAACAGAGTTCTGGAAAGTAACGTGAATATATTTAACACTACTGTACAGTTAGAAAGAGTTAAGATGGTAAATATCCTGTTATGTATATTTTGCCACAATGCTAAGGCATCACCAGCATCTAACCCATCATTGATTTTATACCATCAATATAAATTTCAGCATAGTAAAAAAAATAGTTTTTACCTCACAGACTGCCTGAAAATTTCATGGGCAACCCTAGAGGTCTATGGGCCACACTTGGAGTGTAAATTGTTGTATATTTCAAAATATGAGAGGATAGTCTATGTCTTCTTATTTCTACCACCATTATTCAAAAGTTGTCCCTAAGGTCATTCATGTTCTGTATAGCCATCCCTGGGGCATTAGTTTGGGTGTGCTGAGAACCAAATCTCAAGACAAGATTAAGTACACAGAAAGTTTACTTAGGGAGGGAGCAGAAGATGAGGAGATCCTTCAGACTGTGATCCAGGTCTGATACCTCTAGAAAGAGAGAGAAATAGGTGACTTGAAAGTGGATAGAAAGGATAGAAAATGGCTTGAATTGCAGAGAAAGTCCAAGGGTGATTTGGCCAGATGAATGAAGGAACATCAAGCCAAGGTTTCCCATTGTAGAAGTTCCATGTCCCTCCACAATGGACCTCACTTAGTAGCTCCAACATGCTCCATCATTGGCTGGGTGAAGCCCATGGGTCGTAACACCCTGGTGTCCATACAGTGGTGGCTGGATCCATCAGTCTATCATGCTCTCTAAAGTATAAGATCTGAGGGCCATGTTTTCATGGCCCCTCCCCCTACAGTCCACCCCATGCACCAAACAGTTCCATTTCTCCAACCATGTTCTAGGAGCATTTTACATGATTCTCATGGTTCTGTCTTCCTTAGGGGAAACTGAGAAATGAGTGAACAAATTACAATTACAAATTACAATCATTGTCACCATAGTTGATCTTGAGGCTACTACCGGTACTCATTTTCTCTTTCTCTTCTCTACTATTTATTCCAGATCCCCCCTCATCTTCAGCTATCACTATGGCACAAAAGCAAAGACATCCAGCACCTGCAAAGAATTCCTAAGTGAGGCAATTTGAAGATATTGATCAGCACACAAAATCTATAGCCTTATTTATTATATCCCTCATGTTAGGCATGATTATGCCTCTGTGTGTGTGTGTGTGTATGTGCATGTGTATTTGTGTGTGTGTATTGTGAGACACAAACAATAATTTTCCTTCTACCTTTCTAAGGTTCTGGTCTGAGACACTCCCTGGAAAAGACAGATTCATAGGAGAAAAACAAACAGAAGTTTAATAACCTGTATATATCCTACATGTCTCCAGGAAATCTTAGTAACTACCCGCACCCTCCCAGTGGCCCAAGCCACCACCTTAAATACTATCTCTCATGAAAGACAAAAGAAGATGTTGAGGGGTAGGGGAGAGTCAGTTATAGGAGGCTGTCAGGAAAAGCACAGTAAACAGGGGTAAGGTGCAGATTCAAGTCCTTGCTTTCTCCGCTGATAAGAGTCTCTTCCCCCCCCCCCCCAGTTAAGAGTTTCTAGAGATTAAGTCATCCTTCTTTTCCTGGTATAGAAAGGGAGATACCCTTACAAATAGAAATTTCCTGTATAAATGTAAATATCTCTCACTAAAGGGTAACTCTCATTCAGTTTTCAGAGCTTCTCCTGTGTCTGCTGTTTCTTGAAAATAATCAGCCTGAAATAATCCTTATGCCAAAAAGCCATACTTTGGGGTGGCAAAGTCTGTTCTCATTCAGTGTATGATTGTGTGTATTATATATAATTCTCACAAATTTGGTAGGTTAATGTTATCCCCATTTTATAAACAAGGATAATAAAACTCAAGGAGGTAAATTTTCTTGTTTAAGTTTAGACAGCTGGTAATTGGTAGAGGTCATGTTTGAACCCCAATGCTGACCAACACTTGTTTAGAAAAAGAAGGCAAATCATGAGAGACTCTTGAATACTGAAAACAAACTGAGGGCTGAAGGGGGAGGGGGAAAGGGGATGGGGGGTGATAGGCATGGAGGAGGGCACTTGTGGGGAAGAGCACTGGGTGTTATATGGAAAGCAATTTGACAATAAACTATAAAAAAAGAAGACCTCTGGACAACCTGATACTTGCCTACTCTACATACCACTCTGCAAGGTCTCTCCGCAGAAATCTTGTAGAAGCAGCAAGAGGCATTGACACAGAAAACTTAAAGCTTCTAGAAGTGGTTCTTGTTCTCCTGGTATGATAATATTGTGAGGCATTTCTTTAGACTTTGATAAAATTAGAGCTGATATCTTCCACTAGATAATTCCATAGGCATAATATCTTATTAATCCTTAACATTTCCTTTATAAAGAAATATGAAACTTACAGTGAAAGCCTTATTAATAACAGCTGTTGGCTGGCATTTGGTATATGCTGAATGGTTCCCGCTGTTTCCTGAGGAGTAAATATAATCCTACAGCAGCTAATTTTCTTCCGAGCCTATCATCAGGCTTCACTTACGGATCCTCAAGGACACTTAGGTCTTTACTACTTCCTTTGGTTTTCTTCTCAGTATCTTTATTTTATAAAATAATCATTGCTTTCTTTAAGAATTTGTTCCTCAAAAGTAACATCACCAACCTAACTCCTGAGGAAAAGTACAATTGAATCCAATTTTTAACAAGAGGTTGAGGATACCACCTAATCTACTCCCTCCACACCCTACCTTTTCTTTTTTTTAAAAGATTAGGAAATCCAGACCAAGGAAGGAAAAGATGAGAATTTCAAGGTAATAAAGCAATTTAATGGCAAAGTTGGTAGTAGATGAGTTTACCCTCCAAGAGCTCCCCAGGTAGAGAAGAGAAATGTACAATTTGAGACACAAAAGAAGTGTTATCTGGCAAGGTGAGAGCTAAAAGAGACAGTAAGGCAGTAACAGATGATGACAATGTTTGTAAAATCAGTAAAAAAAAAATTGTAAATAATCTGATCTCTGAGAGTACAGATATCTCTATGAAGTCCTTTTAATTCCTTTGGATAGATACCCAGAAGTGGGATTGTTGGATCATGTACAGCTTTTATTTTTTAGGAACTTCCATTCTGTTTTCTACAATGCCATATTAATTCTTGTACTTTCATCTTTCATCTGGGGCTAGAACAGGGCGTAGAAGGAGGTAGGAAACTATAGAGTTGGAAAAAAAAAGAGCGGAAATGTTATTTGTGCCTAATGTGCAAAAAAATCTTAATTATTTCAGTTTCCTCTTAGGGTCTGGCAATGGATCTGTTAGAGCAGAACTTAGGCAAATCAATACAGTTATGTCCATCAAAGTAGACTAGGTTATGCCGCAGTAACAAACAACTCCCAAATCTCAGTGGCTGAAGACGAGTTTATTTTATACTCAGATGAGGTAGCCCTCACTGTTCCACAGGGGGGAGGGTGCTCTGTTATTGCAGTTGCTCAGTCTCCCAAGTTGTCAAGAACAGCTGTCCTGTAATGTTGCTTGTCACTGTGCCAGAGGGAAGGGTGGGAGTGACAAAGTCACCTCTGTTCACACTCATCAGACAGAACTGGTCACACTGCCCACCCAATCCCAATTCTACCGTGTGCTCAGAAGGAAAACCCAATGTATTTGTTGAACAGAACTAATGGCTATCTCAATGAACAGAAAGGCTTCTTTTGTTCCTTATCAAATGACTCTAGGAAAATACGAAAGCATAACCATCCTAGATTCTTAGAGCTGCATATGTGATTCTTATGACCATCTTCACCTAATTTCCCATTCAAAATGGCAATATCCTCTGAATGATCCTGGCAGTAAGGCTGCCCTCCACCTGGTCTCTCTCAGTGGCAGTGATCTTACTCTCTAACTAGGCAGGAGAGCCTATATTTTTCCACCAGTCACTGATATTCAATAATTTCATATTCATACGTGGCTGAAATTTGATTTCTTCTAACATTATTGGTCCAAGTTCTGCCCTCTAGAACAATAAGAGTATACTAGTAATAGTAGAAATAATAATATGCATGTATAAATATATGCATTTAGTTACCAAAAGAACTCTGCATTAGGCAGTGTTGTCATTCCCATTTAAACAGTGTGAGTTTTTACTCTTTCACGTAACAGTCTTTTAAATGTATAAAAATTACTATTTGTGAATCATCCCCTCTTTCTCCAACTGTTTCTCATGAAATGGTTTCTAGCTACTTCATCACTTACTTGTCCTATTCTGAACGTACTACAGTTTGTTGATATCCTTCGAATGTTGTAGTTCTTATAAACAACCATAGAGGTCTACATTGTTGGAACAGCACATAGGCCAACAGGATTAGACATTTTTCAGTTGGTGTATTATATTCCTAGTGGTATACAGGAAGCACAAATCACATGTTTTATTTGTTTTCCTCTTTGTGTTGGAAGTCAGGACTAAATCATTCATCGTGTTCCAAATTTAATTGGTTTCTATAACCTCAGCCCAGGATTTGAACTATATAGTCCACTCTTTATATTCAATGACAGGCTAAATCCAAGATGGATGTTACTTAATCTAAGTATAATATTTTATAACTTGTAAACCCAGGAGGGGTGTTACTTAATCTAAGTATAATATTTTATATCTTGGTCTATGGTGAGAAGAAAATATTTTATGCTAATTGTATTCACTTTGAGGAGATGGCATTGTCATATTGAGAAAGTAAAATACCATCAGATGGGCATGCTCAATATTAGGCATACATATGCACACACATCCTCCCTTACTTCTCTTACTGTTAAAATAAAGTAGCTGCTTCTCTCAACTAAAGCTAATCCCTCTGCCAATACTTGGATGCAGCCTGTCTTTCCTGAGAGCTTAGCATCAATTTCCCTTTTACATTTTATGTATTTATCTTTTTCCTCCCAACTCAATAATTCCATCTCTGTCACCAAAATACAAGTCCAAGCTACCACCATCTCTAGCTCAGATGTAGCCTCCTACCTAGTGCATCCTTATTCACCCTGGTCTTGCCCCATTCTAGTAAATTTCTCCATGTAGGAGCAAAAGGTATGTTTTTATATTATTTTTAAATCATACACCTAATAATATGGGTTTCGTGCTTAAAATTCTCCAATAGTTTTACATCATACTTAACATCTACACTCTTGATTGTGACCTACAAGGCCATACATGATAGAACCTGTTCTTTCCTCTCTGACATCTTTGCATTAGTTTCCTATAGCTACTGCAACAAATTACCAGAAACTTTGCAACTTAAAACAACACATATCTATTTTCTTACAGTTCCCAAGGCCAGAAATCTAAAATAGGTTAACAAGGGGGCACCTGGGTGATTTCAGCCTGGGTTGGAATCCCCAGGGTTGTTGGATAGAGCTCCACAGTGTGGAGCCTACTTGGGGTTTGCTCTGTCTCTCTCTCAAAATTAAAAAAGAATAAAATAGCTTAGCAGAGCTCCATTCCTTCTGGAGGAATCTGTTCCTTGTCTTTTTTCTAATTCCTATGGTCCATCTGCATTCTTTGTCTCGTGGCCCCATGTCACACTGATCTCTTTCCATCCTCACATCTTCTTCCTACATACTGACTCTCTTATTTCTCTTTTATAAGGACTGTGTGATTACTTTGCATCACCTGAATAATCCATGATAGTCTTCTTATCAAGATTCTTAATCATAGGGGCAAAGTCCCTTTTGCCAGGTAAGGTTACATATCTGCAGGTTCTGAGAATTAGGGTATGTACATCTTTCTGAGGCCATTATTTTGCCAACCACAATCTCCTGAAACTAATCCCCATTCCCCATTATACTTCAGTCATACGAGCTATATAATTTATGGCTCTAAATTAGAAGCAATAGAGGCTTATGCTGAACATTTAATGAGTAAAGGATCTTATTAAAGTGAATTTTTAAAATAGTAGTGTTTGGGGGTGGGGGGAAGGTTGGACAAACAACCTCCAGGCTATGCTTCCAGGAACAAAAATCTAAATCATCTTCAGAAATGATCTCACAAAGAAATTTCCATCACTATAGCCATGCAGCACTACATGTGAACCAGACCATGTCTGGGCCAGGAACATAATTTGCAGTACCATTATGACTACCAAAGAGAAGAAGATCTCTTCTCTCCCTCTTGTGACACTATGACCTGAGTCAAAAGTTCAAACAGTTGTGTCTGATTGGTGGAGAACACTTTGCAAGAAAGGCCAGAAAGGCAAATACTTAGTATTTAATCTCTTGAAGAAAGAGGCACGCTTTGTGTCCCATTAAAATTCATAAAAGAAGGCTTCTAAAAAAATGAGATGGGAGGTGTTTAAGACACTGTGTTGCCAAAACAAATTGCAAATGTCTCCAACCCCTTAGGTCTCTTTCTTGATTATCCTGTCTGTACCTGTGTCAAAGCTTTTGTATTTGCAATTACTTCTTCTTCCTGGAACATCCCTGCTCACATTCTTCAGATAGTTAACGTGTTCTTATTATTCAAGTGTCAGCTCAAATCTTCTCAAATAAGTATATCAGGACCCTTTATCTAACGTTCTTCCCCAGTTACTCTGTAGTATTAACTTATTCTATTTTCTTCATATCACATATCATTATCTAAACTTACCATGTATTTTTTTTTTGTTGACTAGTTATTTTTACGTGTTTCCATAAGACTATAATATCCACTAGAGTAGTGACCATGTCATTTTTATAAATCATTACATCTGTTTTCACTAGCATACCTGGGGCATAGTAAGTTGTAAATGAATAATTGTTGAACTGAAAAACAAATGTCGTATACTAGAAAATGCACATGCTTTAGAACCAAAAAGACCTGAGTTTCCTTGCTCTACCAGTTAAAACTGTATTACCCTATAAAGACTCCACTAAAAGAGAAAATTACTTGCCAATATCCCTAATGAACATGGATGTAAAGATTCTCAACAAAATACTAGCAAACTGAATCCAACAATACATTAAAAGAATCACTCACTATGATCAAGTGGGATTTATTTCTGGGCTGCAAGGGTGGTTCAATATTCATAAATCAATCAAGATGATACATCATATTAATAAAAAAGGATAATAATCTTATGATCATTTCAATCGTTACAAAAAAAGTATTGACAAAGCACAATATCCATTCATGATAAAAAAAAAAACCTCAACAAAGTAGGGTTACAGGGAATATACCTCAACATAATAAAGGCCATATATGAAAAACTCAAGGCTAATATCATCTTCAAAGGGGAAAAACTAAGAGCTTTTCCTCTACAGTCAGAAACAAATTAGTGATGTCCACTCTTATAGTACATAGTACTGGAAGTTTTGGCCTTACCAATAGGACAACAAAAAGAAATAAAAGGCATCCATTTAGCAAGGAAAAAGGAAATTTTTCACTATTTAAAGATAAGATGATACTCTATATAAAAAACGCAAATGATTCCACCAAAAAACTGCTAGAACTAATACACAAGCTCAGTAAAGTCACGGGATATAAAAATCAATGTATAGAAATATGTTGCATTTTTATACATGAATAATGAAGCAGCAGAAATAGAAATAAAAGAATTGACCCATTTACAACTGCATTAAAAACAATAAGATACCAAGGAATAAACCTAAACAAAGTTGTGAAAGACCTATACTCTGAAAATTGTAAAATGTTGATGAAAGAAATTGAAGACAACACAAAGAAATGGGCAGATATTCCATGTTCATGAATCAGAAGAACAAATATTGTTAAAATGTTTATACTACCCAAAGCAATCTATACAAAATGCTAACAGCATTTTTTACAGAGCTAGAACAAACAACCCTAAAACTTGTATGGAACCACAAAAGACCCTGAATAGCCAAAGCAACCTTGAAAAAGCAAACCAAAGCTGGAAACATTAGAATTCCAGACTTCAAGTTCTATACAAAGCTGTAGTGATCAAAACAGTATGGTACTGGCACAAAAAATAGACACATAGTTCACTGGAACAGAATAGAAAACCAAGAAATGAACCCATAACTATATAATCAGTTAATTTTCAACAAAGTAGGAAGGAATATCCAATGGAAAAAAGACAGTCTTTTCAACAAATGGTGTTGGGAAAACTGGACAGCAACATGCAGAAGATGACTTTTTTACACCATACACAAAAATAAATTCAAAACCTAAATGTGGACATGAAACCATTAAAATCCTAGAGAACACAGGCAGTAACCTCTTTGACACTGGCTATAGCAATTTCTTACTAGACATGTCTCTTGAGACAAGGGAAACAAAAAGCAAAACTAAACTATTGGGACTTCAACAAAATAAATATTCCACACAGTGAAGAAAACAGTCAACAAAACTAAAAGGCAACCTATGGAATGGGAGAAGATACATGCAAATGACATATCTGATAAAGGGTTGGTATCCAAAATATAAAAACTATGCCACGCTATTAAGTGATTTTACCTGAGTATCAAGTTTTTCATTTTTAAGTGATAACGATGTTCTAGAGATGTTATGAGGACTAAAGTAGCAAACAAATTGAGAATGTGCGACTCATACCTGTTCCTCTTAGTTGCATAACATCTGAATATATTAGTCTTTTGTGACTTGATCAGTGTTTTGAATATTTTTTTAAACAACTTGCCAATTCTTTTTTTTTTTAATGTTTTATTTATTTTTGATACAGTGAGAGACAGAACATGAGCGGGGAAGGGGCAGAGAGATGAGGAGACACAGAACCGGAAGCAGGCTCCAGGCTCTGAGCTAGCGCTCAGCACAGAGCCTGATGCGGGGCTTGAACCCACGAACTGTGAGATCACGCCCTGAGCCTAAGCCAGATGCTCAACGAACTGAGCCACCCAGGCACCCCATGAATATTTTGATAACAAGGAAATATGTTCAGATCAAGTCCTAGAGCATGTCACTGGAGAAGTTCCTAAAAGTCATCACTGACTCAGTAATTAATATTACAAAGAGTACATAAAAGTAACATATGTTTTAATGTTAAGAAGAATGGAGCTGAGGAGGAGGACAAAGAAGAGGGAAATAAAAAGCAGTAGCAGAACAAAATACCCAGTATTGGGTATGGTGCATGGAACTGGACATTTTCATATAACAACTCATGGCCATGAGAAGCAAAATAACCACTGTGGAAAGTGACTTGTCAATGTCTCCCCAAAGTAAAAAATGTATATAATATTTAGACTAGCAATTCTTCTAGAAATTTATTCTAGGGAAATAAGAAAGGACACATGCAAGTTTTTAACTCTAGCAATGTTCATTGAAACACTCATTAGAATATTGCAGAAATCAAAACAACTTAAAATATTTAACAATAGGAAAGCAGTTAAATAAGTGCTATATATCTACATAACAGAGACACTAAGAACCAATTAAATTTTTAAAGAGAGATCTGATGATATGAAAAGATGCCTATGTATATTATATTTACCAGCTTTATTAAAATATAATTCACATTCCATCTGATTTACCCAGTTAAAGTCTACAATTCAATGGATTTTAGTATATTTACAGTTGTGCAATCACCACCATGATCAATTTTAGAACATTTTTACCATCTTCCAAAGAAACCCTGAGCCCATTAGCAGTCATTCTTCATACTCACCTCCTTCCAAACTCTGGCAACCATTAATCTACTTTTTGGTCACTATTATGGAAATTTCATATAAATGGATAAATGTGAGCTTTTTGGGTCTGATTTCTTTCACTTAGCATTGTGTTTCCAAAGTTTGTCCATGTTTTATCATTCCTTCATTGTTATTCCTTTTTATTGCCAAATAATGTTCTATTATATGCATATGCCACTTTTTGTTTACCATGCATTAGTTCATAAACATTTGAGTTGTTTCCATTTTTTTCTTTTTGATACATGAATAACGTTATTCTGAACATTCTTGTTTAAAGCTGTGCTTGAACATAGGTTTTCAATTCTTTGGGTATATACCTCAGAATGGAACTGCCTATTCATGCAATGATTCCATATTTAATTTACAGAGGAATAACCAGACTGTTTTACATCACAGTTTCACCGTATTGCATTCCCACTAACAGTGGATGTGAGTTCCCATTTGTCCACAAGCTTGACAACATTTGTTATATTGCCATCTTAGGAGATGAGGAGTGCTCTCATTGTGGCTTTGATCTATATTTCCCTAATGACTAGTAATGTTGCACATCTTTTAATTTATTACAAAGTTGTATATCTCCTTTGGAGAAATACCTATTTAGAGCCTTTTCTAATTTCTAAAAGCATAGTATTTCTCTTTTTATTTTTGAGTTTTAACAGTTAGCCATACAGCCTGGATAAAAATCCCTTATCAGATTTAGAGTTGGCAAATATTTTCTACAATTCTGAGAGTGGTCTTTTCATTTTACTGATGATGATGTCCTTTGAAGCAAAAAGTGTTTAGTCTTGCTGAAATCTATTTTATGTTTTGTTTTCATTTATGTCTTGTCCTTTTAGTGTGTTATCTAAGAAATATTCATCTAACTAACCCAAGGTTATGAAAATGTACACCTATATTTTCTTAAAACAGTTTTATAGTTTCAGCTTTCAAATGTAGGTCTTCTATTCATTTTGGGTTGATTTTTTGTATGTAGTGTAAATGTAGATATCCAATTGTCCCAGCCTCATTTGTTGAAAAGACACATTTCCTTACTGAAAGGTCTTGACACTCTATTGAAAAGCATTTGACTGAAAATGTGACGGTTTATTTCTATACTCTCCATTCCATCCAATTGATCTATATGTCTACTATGGTTCCACTACCACACTGTTTTTATTACTGCAGGTTTCTGGAAGTTGTTGAAAGTGAAAACTCTGAGTCCTCCAACTACGTTATTCATTTCCAATATTATTTCGGCTATTGTGGGTCCCATCCATTTCCATATAAATTTTAGGATTGGTTTGTCAATTTCTCCAAATAAGGGTGTTGAAATTTTAGTAGAGATTGCATTGCATCTATTGCCATTTTGTCAACGTAAAGTGTTTGCTTCCACAGATACAAGATGTCTTTTCATTCATTTAGCTCTTATTCAATTTCTTTCCACAATATTTTGTAATTTTCAGTGTACAAGTGTTGTACTTCTTTGAATTCTTTTTGATGTCTCTAAAAGTGTGCTTCTTTCCTTAATGTGTCTTCTCATCATTCATTGAATGTGTGTAGAAGTAACACTGATCTTTGTATTTTGCTGTTGTATCCTGCAATCTTACTGAACTTACTTATTAGCTCCTAGTCTCTGTCTGTCTGTCTGTCTCTCTCTCTCTCTCTCTCTCTCTCTCTCTCTCTCTCTCTCTGTGTTATTTAGGGTTTTCTATGTGTGAGATCATCTCATCTTCACATAGTTTTACTTCTTCCTTTGCAAACTAGATATAGATACATTTTACTACTTTTGTAAACTAGATGCATTTTATTTCATTTTATGGCCAAATTTCCCTGGCTAAAGCCTCCAGTACAATGTAGAGTTGAAGAAAAATTGACAACCTTGCTTATTTCCTGAGGAAAATATTTAGTCTCACCAATAAATATCATATTAGCTCTGGAACTTATGATAAAAAATACTTGACAAAGTAGGAAATTTCCTCAACCGGGTTTCTTTTCAGTATCAATTATATTGATGTTATTTTTCATCTGTTATTGATGTTATGAATTATGTGATTGGTTTTTCCAAATACTGAACAATTCCTACAGTCTGAATAAATAATCCAAGGACAATATGTAGTATTTTCACTATACTGCTAAATCCATTGCCAGTATTTTATATTGTATTCATGCATCTCTATTTTGCATGAGCATAAATAAGATCAGCTCTAATTTAAATGATCTTTTCTATGTTTCTTAAAATTTTTATCAGGGTTGGGGTGCCTTGGTGGCTCAGTCAGTTAAGCTCAGGTCATGATCTCATGGTTTGTGGGTTTGAGCCCCGTGTCAGGCTCTGTGCTGATAGCTCAGAGCCTGGAGCCTGCTTCAAATTCTGTCTCCCTCTCCCTCTCTCTCTCTGCCCCTCCCCTGCTTGTGCTCTGTCTCTCTCGGTCTCAAAAATAAACAAACATTGAAAACATGTTAAAAAATTTTTATGAGAGTTATACTAGCTCCATAGGATTTATTGGGTTAATTTCCTTCTTTCTTTATGCCCTGAAACCCATTAATAACATAGGAAAGTATTCTTTGAAGAAATGAAAAGACTCCTAGGTAAATCTTTCTTAGCCCAGTCTTTTAGGAATTAATTTATTTTTACACTTAAAATTTTTCTTTCATGTTTTTGGTCTTTCAGATTTTCTATCTTTACATCAATTTGGTAATTTATATTTTCCTAGAAAATAATCATTTTCATGGATACTTTCTAAGCTTTCATTCACCTACAATTTTTATTTCTCAGACTTTTGGGAGATCTAGTTTATTCTCCATTTTCTTTTAGTGTTTGTATTTGGTTATTGGATTTATTTATGATAGATTAATTTACCTTTATTTTCATGGTCTTCAATCCATCTGTCTATATATCACAATTGTTTTTTTTTAAATAAAGCAACTTTGATTCTATTTAAGATTCTGAGTTTTTAGTTGAATAATATTCTAATCCCTTCTTTTGTTAATGAGTCTAATATAAAAGAAACTTGATTTTTCAGTACTTGAAATCATAGCTAAAGGACAAGTGTGTGATAACAATGTACCCTAATTTCAGACAAAGTATCCCAAAGCAAATAACCAGCCTTTTGTTTGTTCAGTGTCTAATTCTGATGATTAAAATGAAACTTGCTATCAACAATATGCTCCCCAATATTGAAAATAACTAGCTGTTTTCCTTAATGTTCTTGTTTTTAATTTTTTTTTTAAAATATTTTGACTGCAAAGACATACAGCTTAACTTATTAATTTACTTGCATGTGAATACAATTACTCCTCGGCAGAAAGGATTTCTTCTAAATATCTATTGAGCATAATATGGAATATATATTTTATTCCATTTCTATTCAATAACATTAGGGCCATGTTATTTTCAAAAGGTACAGAGGTAATAAGACACACACACACACACACCCTAGAAATGAAATTTACTCATATACAAATAAAATTGACATGAGTTCAAGTGGCTAGGCATTTGAGTACATGGATCTTACTGAATTTATTCTCAACTGAATTATTAATCTAAAATAGCTATTGGTGAAGACCTTGTCTCTGTGTACTTGATGATTTTTAGATTTCCTAAAATCTCAGCAAGAAACAGGTTATTGAAGCTTGAAAAAAAATCCATGTGCGATTAGACCTTTGAATGGGATTTAGTCTCATAATTTTAACTAAAGTTGGTAGCACACCAAGAAGGCTAATATTCAAACATTAATTTCTAGAGACCGTCTGGATTCGATTTCCCCAATGCATGTTTATGACAGCTCTTTCTTTGCAACTTATTTGTGAATTGCAGACCCATATTAGTCATTTGGAAGAGTTGAAACTGACGTGGTTTTGGAAATCCTAGTGAATGGTGGGGTTTAATTTTATATGCAATATTTTAAATGACAGAATGGTGTTTAAATTCAATAAAGTTTATTTATATGCCATAAAACCTACCACAATAGATGAGAAAAATGGGCATATAGGATAAACTACAGAGACATTAAATTCCTTTAAAAATTCATCTCTGTTTTTTTAAGATCTATTTATTTTTAGAGAGAGAGAGAGAGTGCACGCACATGACTGGGGGAGAGGGACCGAGAGAGAGAGAGAGAGAGAGAGAGAGAGAGAGAGAGAGAGAGAGAGAGAGAATCTTAAGAAGGCTCTATGCTTAGCACAGAGCCAGACCTGGGGCTCAATCATATGACCCCAGGATCATGACGTAGGCCCAAATCAAGAGATGGACACCCAGCCAACCGAGCCACCCACATACCCCTAAAACTTTTTTTAAACCAATGTTTCCCAAAGAGTTGGGCAGGAAACCTCAGCATCAGAGTGACTTGGTGTTTGCTAGATTCCTGGAACATATCTTAGATTTAAGGAATTAGAAATATGTAGAGGTGAGGTTAGGGAATCTGCATTTTAACAAGTTACCAGTTGATTTTTATTGATAATAAAATTTGAGAATTACTGACTCCCATTTCATCTTGAATCATCTTTTACCCTTGCCTAGCATTTCCCTCAGCTTATAATTCCTGATGGTATTATTCAAGAAGAACAATTATATTGAGCCAGTCACAGTATTAGGCCTTTGGAATAAAAGATAATTAAGACATAAGCCCTATCCATAAGGACTATAGCCTTGTTGTGGAGCTATTCATGAAAACAGATAATTTTAATAAAATAAAAATTTTATTATGATAAGATGTGCTCCAGGGACTATTGGAGGGTCACGGAGGGCTACATAAACCATTCGGGAAAATAAATGCATCGTGGTTACCCAGAGGACATTATTATACCTTATTCCTAAAAGAACGGGAATAAACTAGACTAAAAGTTAAGGCAATGACATTTTAAGTAGATGAAATATATACGAAAGCATAATGGCAAAAAAGTCCTGTGCTTGAAAAAAATATTTAAAAAATCACTTTTGTTCAAGTATGCTCTGAGAGGTAAGGAATAAATTAATCTGGGAATATAGTTAAAGGCAAGATCAAAGGAACTGTTCTAAACAGAGTGAGGAATTTGGAATTTATCCAGAGGGACATAAATATCCACTGAAAGATTTTAAGCAGAGGGTAAGATGATCCTATATGTAATTTAGAAATATAATACTTGCTCCTGTGTGGAAGGTGGATTTTTTAGGGGCAAGCTTGGAGCTTGTACATCCATTTAGGTGACAGGTACAATAATTCAGATGAGAGAAGAAACTAGGGAAGAGTTATTTAGAAGGAATGTGTTAGTGGTGCAAATCTAGGAAATACTTGAGAGTTTAAGTCAGTAGGGAAAGAGTTTAAATGTGGAACATGAAGAAATAATAACCTAGGTTTCTAGAATGGGTGACTGAGGAGGATATGTCCCAATATGAGACAAATTTATAGGACAAGGAGCTGATTTGGAAAGTAGAGATGATACGTTACATAAATGCCATATGCTTACCTATAGGAGCTTATTGGAAGTTTGTGTAGAAATGCTAGGTAGGAAGTTGGCAAGAGGGGCATGGAATTCAGAAGAAATATCCACACTGTAAATACAGGCTTTGGAGTCATCCATACATAGATTAGAGTTAAATTGGTGAGGGTAGATGAGACCATGAAGAAAAGAGTGTGTAGAGTAAGAACATTTGAACTGAAAACAGAACCCTGGAAGACACTATTATTGTCCCAAAGCCACTAATGTATTTTAGGTGTGTGTTACAGCATTGCCACACTTCCACGTACCCAAATCTGTATTAGTTATGTATTTCTGTGTAACAAATTACCCCCAAATGAGCAGGTGATCATGTCATCCAGTTTCTGAGTGTCAATAACCTGAGAGCAGCTTAGCTGGAAAGTTCTGGATTAGGTCTCTCAGGAGGTTGAAGACAAGAAGTCTACCAGGGCTACAATCATCTGAAGACCTTATTGGGCTTGGATAATTCACTTCTAAGTCTACAGACATGGATTTGGGGAAGATTCTTTGGTTCTTCAAGAGATAGACCTTTTCATACAGTTGTTTACTATATGGCATAAGACTTCCCTGGAGTGAGTAATGTGAAAGAAAAAAAGAAAGAGAGAGAGAGAGCTATAATGTCTTTTATAATGCAATTTCAGAAGTGACCTGCCATTAGTTCTGCTATATTTTATTGGCTGCACAAGCCAATCTTATGAGATACACAGGGCTTGGGCACCAAGAGGCAGAAATCACTAGGAGCCATTTTGGTGCCTGGCCCCTGCAAGTGCAAATCTCAATATCATCTTTAAAATAATTTTTATATCAGTTTATTTATTTTTGAGAGAGAGAGAGAGAGAGAGAGAGAGCGAGCGAGCGTGTACAGAGGAGGGGCAGAGAGAGAGGGCAACAGAGGATCCAAAGTGGGCTCCATGCTGACAGCAGAAAGGTCAATGTGGGGTTTGAACTCATGAACCATGAGATCATGACTTGAGCCAAAGTCAGATGCTTAACTGACTGAGCCACCCAGGTGTCCCTGAACTTCTGTCTTTCCACTGTAGTTTATACCACGAGCACTGCATAAAAAGATTTTTCTTAGGTTATTTTAATAAGATTCCAATGCCTTTCTATCATCACATAGCACCTTTTCTATACATATTTAGGTAGAGTCAATTCTCAGGCAAAGGCTGGTAAATCATTGTGACACCTGCATGTTTTGCTTTATTTCTTGCTTTGCAAAGTCTCCTCTTGATGGTTAATGGAACTTATTTTAATTGCCTGCTTTGTTGACAACTTGTACTATTTATTCTTTGTTTACATGCACTGGAGAAGTTCTTCAAAGGGTAAACACTTAAGTCTCTTTCCAAAGAAAGGTTTAAGGAGGTGCAGGTGAGCTTAGAGTGAAGCTAAAAGAAAGAGCTTTTTACCAACATGGAACAAAGATGAAATGCATAAAGATCAAATTTGGAGAAACTAGACAACCTTTGAGGAGTTCAGGATTTTCTATGGAGTCAATCCTTTAATTAATTTAAATTTCAAGATAAGCAGTAATGGAAGAATTAGTAATGGGACTTTGTTTTGCAACAAGAAATAATATGGAAGATGAGAAGGGGAAAGAGTAATTTTATTTATTAAGGTACAACATTTACAGGATTTCAATTAAGCAAATTTAAAACAATGTTTTCTGCTCCTGGATGCTCATAAAATTTTCAAGTGCACATGTGCCGTTGAAGATTATTATATGCATAGTTGAAAGAACAGGTAATGATATTCTCTAGTGCATACAAACTAGTGAATAACATTTCCCTAAAACACATATTTGTTTCATACACTGTTAAAACTTCAAGGGACCTTACAAGTCATTCAGACCAACCAGTTAATTTTACGTTTAGGAAAACCAAGTACTATAGAGAAGTAACTGTCCAGGAAACAGCCAATCACTGATAGAGCTAGTGCATAAAATGTTTTCCTGTCTATAAAACTGTGCCTAGTGCTCCATGTACCTCTTTAACTGCCTTCTATTGGACTAAACTGATTTTTTCAAAATTTCTTTTTATTCTCCCATGAGTTGGAAGTTATATGTTTTGTTTCTATCCATAGCATGTATCCTTAAATTTTTTGCATGTATTATTAATTTAAAATCTAAAGTTAGTCAACCTCTCTCCTCCTCTGGGACACTATGGGACCTTAGAATACTTAGGCAGGCAATCTTGGTTGCCTAAACAACAGGCATGCATTCTCTCCTCTTCTTTCTTGCTAAAAGAGCCAGAGTTTTATTCAAATACTGAGAAAAATAAGTTCAAGGATGGTGAGTCTATCACAAGGTGATATTATTAGTCTAAGTGAAACAGGAAAATAACATTCTCTTTGCCAATGATTAGCTGTGGACAATGGGCTATAAATAAAAGGTCTGCTCTCAAGCTACAGGAAAGGATGTCCTGACCTGATTTAAAAGAAAAAAGATGGAGACATAAGAGAAGATAATTTTCACTGCCTTCTTTCTTTCCGCTTGAGAATGTGCTTGTGCGAGTACTCTGACTCAATGGGGGGAAATAGAAGAGATTATCTAGAAGACACAGCACAATGAGGAAGACAGCTTATGTCCTCAATTGCATAATTGGGCTGATGTACCAACTCAAGGACTACTGACGTCTGGATTTCATGATATGCAAAATAATAATGATTTCCAATTGTTTAAGGCTCTTTTAGTAAAGTAATTGGTTATTTCCCACCAAAACCAACTTAAAATCAATTGAATCTTTAAGTCGCCCTTACATCTGACACATTATTTTTATGTAATGTGTTGGCAATTTTCACTATTAATGCTTTTTAAAGTCAATGTTCATTTAGACAAAGCAAAATGATAAACAATTTCTTTGTTGACCATGACTTCTTGTGTCTCATTGCCTTCAAGCTTCAATTTTCTCCTTCATGAAGTTCATCTCTTACTATTGTAATGATAGTCTGTTAATGAAAAATTCTCAGTCATTACCTGCAAAAGTATTTAATTTGGCCCACTCTTGAATGATTATATATGTATAAAATTCTAGATCAATAGGTTTCTCCTAACACTTTGAAGATATTATTCCCTTGTCGATAGGCAAGAATTGCTGCTATTGAGTCAATTATTAGTCTAATCATCATCCCTCAATAAGAGTTTGTGTTTTGTTTATTTTTAGAAGTTTACTTTCTTTTTTTTAATGTTTTATTTATTTTTGATACAGAGAGAGACAGAGCATGAGAGGGGGAGGCGCAGAGAGAGAAGGAGACACAGAACTGGAAACAGGCTCCAGGTTCTGAGCTAGCTGTTAGCACAGAGCCTGACGCGGGGCTCAAACCCACGAACGTGAGATCTGACCTGAGCCGAAGTCGGAGGCCTAACCGACTGAGCCACCCAGGCGCCCCAAGAGTTTGTGTTTTAAGATGATCTCTTAGACTCTTAAATACTGAGAACAAACAGGGTTGAGGGGTGTGGGGGAGAGGAGAAGGGGGGTGATGGGCATGGAGGAGGGCACTTTTTGGGATGAGCACTGGGTGTTACATGGAAACCAACTTGACAATAAACTATATTTAAAAAAAGATGACCTCTTAGACTTTGATAGACTCTCATTTTATTTCAGTGTGTCTAGGTATGGCTTTATTTTTATTTAATACTGCATGGAACTTTCTGTATTTCTTGAAACTGAGAATCAATGTTTTTCAATTGTGAAAGTTTTCAGATATGATATCGTCAAATATTCACAGTATTGGAAGCCCTACTAAACACGTCAGACATTCTTCTTCTCTTGAACCTTTAAATTTCTACTCCATAAACATAATCTCTTTAACCTTCTGTGCTTTATTCTACATAATTACTTCACAACTGTCTTCCATTTTAAAAACAGTACCTCATCATCTTTTGTTAATCTGTTGCTTTAAAAAATCTATTGAGTTATAAAATTATCTACACATATCATAGTAAAATTATTTTTTAAAGTGCTATTGGCATTTTTCATGTCAAAATAAAAAAAGGGTTTCTTTTTCTCATATGCATTTTTTTATTTTTTAAAATTTATTTATTTATTTATTTTGAAAGAGAGAGAGAGAGAGAGAGAGAGAGAGAGAGAGAGACAGATCGAGCAGTGAAGGGTCAGAGAGAGGGAGAAACAGAATCTGAAGACAGGCTACAGGCTCTGAGCTAGGTGTCAGCACAGAGCCCGAAACAGAGCTTGAACCCATGAACTGTGAGACCATGACCTGAGCCAAAGCCAGACGCTCAACCGACTGAGCCACCTAGGCGCCCCTGTGACTTTTTGTTGTGACTTCTGACTCTTCCTCTTTTCAGCAGATAAATCCTACCAGTCCTAGTATGAACGCGTGTCCTTCCAGAGAAGTTTTGCACTTACTTCTGACCGGAAGAATCACTGGACTTGTATGAGTTTTTAACATTAATTTATTAGCTTGGTAGTTCTCAGATGAAATGGCTATTAAACATTCAAATTCAAAGTTACTATGCGGGCAGGTCCATGATTACAAATTTACAGGGAAGGCTTCTTCTATAGTTAGCCCAGTCTGAGATATACAAGAGTCCTTTCCATATATCTTTGAATAAATTTAAGTTTTGTTATTTTTCACAATTTTGCTGAAACTGTAATCCTTTGAGGATTCCCACTTCATGCCACATTCTCACAGATTCACTTCCTTCCTCACAAAATTCAGTGCTACCATTTTCTTATGCTGGGGGGACCCCGGAATATAAAATCTGAAAAGGAGGAAACATAAGAAAGACCTCATTCAAAATGCCCGTGATGTCTCCTTTGAGGAACATTGGCTTAGGCCAATCACAGTTCATTCTCTGGGGCTGGGTGTGTGGCTCCTAACTAAAGTTAGGGTTTTGTTAGCAAAGAAGAAGAAGATGATGAATAGAAAAATAATAGTGACTACATTAGGAAGGACCAAATATTGAACAACTAAAATATTTCAAATGCTCTGCTAAGTAATCTATCTACATTAAGCCATCTTTTTCTCACAGCAAAGTTGCAAGGAAGTTTAGGTTTATCCCCATTTTATAAGTGAGAAGACCGAGCCTCAGTCTGAGAGAGGCAAATCATTTCCCTTAGCTCATATGGCTGACAAGTGGCATTACCCGGTTTCAAACTCACTGTTCATAGAAACTTGATGTATCCATCAGGAAAAAACCCACAATTGATTTCTATGCTTATGTTCGCTGAATCCACAGTGCAACAACTATCTCTGGATTTCCTTCTTCAAGTTGGTAAGTGACCAACATGGAAAAATCCTTGAAGTCCCATGGAATTTAGTTCCTCATTGATTCTTTCATGATGAGTGGTGATTATTAAATTGCCAGGACCATCCCTGAACCAGATATAACTGGCTTTAGAATGAAATCTGACACCCAGCTGTGCTTTAAATAACCCACATTTTCAATATGTAGCGTAAACAGGGTATTTTTACCACTGATATTTGAAAAACACTTTAAAAAGCCTCAGAATATGAAATATGCTGTAATACTGTATATATCGGTAAATTACATTTCCAGTTTGTCCTCAATTTCAAGAAAATCCTCAGCCAAATAAACTAGCAAGCAAATAAATCTCTTTAATTATAATAAATGGCAGTTTTTCTAAATATATTTCTGGCAGCAAATAGCTTCTATTATTGACTTTTGCAAGAGTAATTTAAGAGGAAACTATTCTCAGTAAAGTTGGGGATGCCTGGCTATGAACTGCTATTCCTCATCTATGTATATTATAATCCATTTAGATTCCTGCACCACAGAAAAACTAATTTCCAATTTTAAGGCACTTAAGCTGATATATTTATTATGAAATTATCCATCTTATAAATGATCTTCTTCAGAGTGTCTCATTGGCTAAATTTAAGAAAGCAATTTTCTATAGTGTAGATAGAAAAATCATGGCCAGGTCAGAAAAAGAATTATCGTTTTTCTAGAATTACAGTAATATATCATAGTATTAAAGTGAGATAAACTTTTGTTGTAATTTTTCCATTGGCATGAAATTTTTTCCCACTATAAATATTTTACATGTAGTGATAATTAAGTATGATAGATATCTTGTGTGGTGAAGACAGCATGGGATTCAAAATCAAGATGGCCTGGCTTTAAATCCCAGCTGTGCTGTGCTAGCTGTGTGATTTCAGGCAAATTATTTAACATTTATAGGCTTGAGCTCACTCTTCTTCAAGAGATATACTATTCAATTTATACAATTGTTTGTGAGTTTGTAAAGTACCTAATGTAATATCTGGCACATTATGAACATTTCATAAATGGTAGTCATCAATAATTGAATTTTAATATCATTGTCATAGATCATATACTCATTTAGAGTCTAGAACTGTTTATGTATGTACCTTGGCAGAATGCATAATCTCAGTCAAGGATAATCAGATCCCACTGGACTTGATAGTCAACTAATTTGCCTAATGGCAAAGATACATGGGGATCAGCAGTTAAGTGGGGATGGTGAAGTGTAGATGGATTTAAAAGCATATGTAGAATCCATAGCATTGAATGATTACTAGAAATGAATGGATAAGAATAAGTAGTTAGGAGTATATCTGAATTCCTGGTTTTAGTTATTCAGTAAATACAAGTATCATTTAACTGGACCACTTAATTACATCATAAACAGAAATAAACCCTAAATGGATTAAAGACCCAAATGTGAGACCTGAAACCATGAAAATCCAGGAAGAGAGCACAGGCAGTAATTTCTCTGGCATCTGCTGTAGCAACATTTTTTTTAGACATGTCTCCTGAGGCAAGGGAAATAAAAGCAAAACTAAGCTATTGAGACTACATCAAAATAAAAGGCTTCTGCACATCCAGGAAAAAAAACAGCAAAAATAAAAGGCAACCTGCTGAATGGGACAAGATATTTGCAAATGATATGTCCAATAAAGGGTTAGTATCCAAAATATATAACGAACTTACACTCAATATCCCCAAAACAAATAATCCAATTAAAAAATGGCCAGAAGACATGAACAGACATTTCTCCAAAGAAGACATCCAGATGGCCAAGAGACATGAAAATATGCTCAACATCACTCATCATCAGGGAAATGCAAATCAAGACCACAATGAGATATCACCTCACACCTGTCAGAATGGCTAAAATAAACAACAAAAGAAACAACAGGTGCTGGTGAGGATGTGGAGAAAAAGGAACCCTCCTGCACTATTGGTAAAAGGCAAACTGGTGCAGCCACTGTGGAAAATAGTATATAGGTTCCTCAAGAAGTTAAAAATTGAAATACCCTATGATGCAGCCATCACACTACTGGGCACTAGGAATTTACCCACAGAACACAGAAACACTAATTCAAAGGGATACATGCACCCTTATGTTTATAGCAGCATTATTTACAATAGCCAAGATATGGAAACATTCCAAGTGTCTATCAATATATGAATGGATAAAGAAGATGTGATATATTTATATATAATATATATATTAACATAATGTTACAGTGGAATATAATATATACATAGAGGAATATTAGTCAGCCATGAAAAGCATGAAATCTTGCCATTTGCAATGACATGGATGTGGCTAGAGAATATAATGCTAAGTGAAATAAATCATTCAGAGAAACTCAAATACTATATGACTTCACTCATATGTGGAACTTAAGAAACATAACAAATAAGCAAAGAAAAAGATGAAGAGAGAAAGACACACCAAGAAATGAACTCTTAAGTATAGAGAACAAACAATGGTTGCCAGAGGGGAGTGGAAAAGGGGATGGGTGAAATAGGTGACAAGGATTAAGGGGTTCACTTGTTGTGATGTGCACTGAGTAATGTATGAAATTATTGAATCACTATATTGTACACCTGAAACTAATATAACACTGTATGTTAATGGCACTGGAATTAAAATGAAAAACTTAATATCTAACAAAGGAGTATTATTTGATAAGAAACGGAATTCTCAAGAAGAAACAGATTTGAAGAGAGAGAAAGACCTTTTTGACATTTCAATTTTCAGTTTGAGGGGTCTGTGGGACATGTAAAAAGTGACCTCTCAAAGGCAGCTGAAGGGTCTGGGATTCAACAGACAGGTTTGAGATAGATTTAGAGAAGTAGATATTATTAGTACAGTGGAAACAACGGGGGTAGACGAGATCAGTCTGGAAGGGACTTAGAAAAGACAAATGTCTCCAGACATGTACATCTAACTGCTTACTCAAAGGCCACATATCCTCTTGAACTTTATGTTCTAGATATAATGTATCACTTGTAGTGCCCAAAGTATATGCTCTTCCTTCTACTGAATATTACCTTTCTATCTCCCCCACTAGTCCCTCTTGTTATTCTTAATTCCTTTTCACTTTCCAGGACTCCATTTATCATTGATCCAGTATGGAAATCTTCTTAACAATATGTATTCACATTCCTATCATAGTGCATGTTATGGGCTGAATTTTGTCCCTACACATTTCATATGTTGAAATTCCAATTGCCAGCACCGCAGAATGTGACTGTATTTGGATACAGGGCCTTCAAAGAAGTAATTCAGTTAAAATTAGGTCATATAGGCAGGATCTGATCCAATATGACTGATGTGCTTATAAGGAGAGATTAGGACACAGACAACACAGAGACCACGGAGTGAACATGTGAGGACTCAGCTAGAAGGTAGCCATCTGCCAGCCAAGGAGAGTGGCTGAAGAAGGAAACAACCCTGTCAATATCTTGATCTGGACTTCCAGGTTCTAGTACTGTGGGAAAATAAATGTCTCTTGTTTAAGTAACCCAGACTATGCTATTTTGTTATGGCAGCCCTAGTACACTAATACAGTATTTTAACATATATACTGTAACTGCTTAAAATACTTTTTTAATGTTTTATTTATTTTTGACACAGAGAGAGACAAAGAATGAGAGGGAGGGTCAGAGAGAGAGGGAGACACAGAATGGGAAGCAGGCTCCAGGCTCTGAGCTAGCTGTCAGCACAGAGCCTGACGCAGGGCTTGAACCCACGAACGTGAGATCTGGCCTGAGCGGAAGTCAGAGGCTTAACCGACTGAGCCACCCAGGCATCCCTGTAAGTGCTTAAATAAAAAGACTGAAGTGAATGCATCTTCCCTAGGGAATACCAATATTTAAGGTACAGGGGAAGGAAACAATACCGTGAGGTAGAATGAAAAAGAAGCGGCCAAGATGCAGAAAGAAAATGAAGAGAGCTGTATCAAGAAAGCAAGGCAGGAAAGAGTTGGCCAGTACGGCTTCACAGATATAGACAGAAGTCCAACTTATCATATACATTTTAAATATGTGCAATTAATTGTATGTCAATTATACCTTAATAAAACAGTTTTTAAAAAGAATTGACTAACAAGACCAGATAACAAAAATGTTAAGAATTAAAGAATAGTCAGTGTATGAAGGCAGCTGGGATTGGTTAACACTCTAGATGTTGTAATTGGATAAACCTGTTGTATAGTAATGATTGGATCGCTGTACCTGTGTCACAATCTCCTGCAACTCCCCCTTCCCAAACTCATCAAAGCCCTGCCCCGCCTTTGTTCGGGGCTCTCAGCATGGATCCACCACGCCCGTAAAGTCTGTGAGCCCGAGTTTAGGCCCCGGCGAGCCTAAACCCATAATAAAGCCCTTTGCTTTTGCAAAAAAATAAAAAAATAAAATAAAATAAAATAAAAATAAAGGCAACTGGGACACATTTACAAATTTATTGAGAAAAGAGAGCCAGGCAACACGGTATGAAGAGCAAAATGCCCTTTCTAATAAATCTAGAAGACAACTGTATACAAATGATGACTATAGACTATGGATGTTGTGGTTTACATAGGATAACAGGCAAATATATTCTAGGATACAGCAGATCTTGGAATTCTCAAGGTACATATTTTAGCTACCAATGATAAAATTTTACCCCTGAGCCTCATTCCTTCTACAACAGAAGCTTTTCAGTTATGACCATATACTATACCAACTTTTAAAATTTATATTAGGTCTGTGACATACTGTATGTTGATCGCGGTATGAAATAGGTCTCTGATCTTATTCACGTCACTAACACCTACAACCAGCAATGTTGTGCTATGACTTGCACAATGAAATGACCTGCAGAGCTGGTAAAGAAAGTAATGCAAAGGCCCACTGAAAGCGCACACACACGCACACACACACAAATATCTATTGGGCAATATCTAGTCATCTAAACTGTATTTCTTAAAGCTTCCTAGATGAGTCCAAGTTACAGTGAGGATTGAGAAATACTAAGGCCTCTCAGGCCTTGGACCATGAAGTTATTGGCAGAAATCTTAAAACTTATGAGGAATCTAAGAAATGAGTCTGTAAGGGGCACCTGGGTGCCCAGTCGGTTAAGCATCTGACTTCGGCTCAGGTCATCATCTCATGTTTGTGAGTTTGAGCCCTGCATCAGGCTCTATGCTGACAGCTAGCTCAGAGCCTGGAACCTGCTTCGGATTCTGTGTCTCCCTCTCTCTCTCACTCTCCACTGCCCATGCTGTCTCTCTCTCTCAAAAATAAAATACAAAACTTAAAAAAAAAAAGATTAAAAAAAGAAATGAGTTTGTAAAATGAGTGAATCAAATGATTACACACACACAAAATTGATACCCCTATGTTTAAAGTAGATATAGATATTTTGAGGAAAATATAAGTAAATTTAACCATATTATTTGAATAATGTTATCTTTCTGTCAAGTATTTTCTTAACCAACTGGTACTAAAATACAATTTAAATTATTGAGGGATACAAATAGTAACATTTAAAACCCTGTGATAAAATATTCTTTTAATTTTGTTTCCTCAGCATTCCAAACGTTATTTGAGCGCAGAATCTTTCCTCCATTCCCAAGAACACGTTAACATCCCAAGAAACACCGTTTTCTCGCGATATTTCCAATCCCCAACTGGGATCATTGCAGAAGGGAGAGAGTAATAAAACCCCAGATGCTTGCATTTACAGTGAAAGCACTGTTGGAAGTGGTGTAATTATCTTTACAATGAAGAATTATATACTTTCAAAGGTGGCTTGCAAGGTCAAAGCAATTGAATCTTTGCTTTGTACCTTTAAAAAAAAAACCTAGATACTGATAATGATAATAATAATGATGATGATAGCTAAACTTAAATAATGTTCCAAGCACTATTCTAAGAACTTTATATATAATATATAATAATTAATATATAAAATATACATATATGTTATATATTATATATATTAATCCACAACCTTAGAAAGTAGTTACTGTTATTATTTTTATTTTAAAAATGAGAAACTGAGCCAAAAAGTGTTTATGAAACTTGTCCGAGGTCATAAGGCTAGTGGGTGTGACAGACCTAGTTTTTAACCCATGTCTGAAAACCTCAAAGCCTAATATCTGAACACCTTACACTCTACATATATCAAGTATGTAAAAATGCACTCAAGCAAGGTACAGACGTAGACTAGGAAACTGTATCTCAAATTTCTAGCTAATTAAGATCTAGGTTTTACAATTTGGCAATACAAGTTCAAATCTGCTATAACCTGCAAGGAGATGAAACTGCTATTTATTAATAGTGCTTAGGAGCCAGATAAAATGATTTCTCTAATTGGTAGTCGATTTGTATAAAATGAAAATCTAATGTTGGAGTGTCTGGGTGGCTCAGCCAGTTAAGTGTCGAACTCTTGACTTTAGCTCAAGTCATTATCTTGCACTTTGTAAGATTGAACCCAGCACTGGGCTCTGAACTGACCGCATGAAGCCTGCTTGGGATTCTCTGTCTCTCTGCCCCTCCCCTGCTCCCGTGTTTCCCACCCCCCCCTCTTAAAATAACCTTTTTAAAAGCCTAATGTAATCCTATATCCAGAAATAATTTCTGTAGGAAGAACAAACAAGAGTGACATTTATACTATTAGTAGTCAAATTTAAATATTTTTAAAATCTGTAATTTGATATATCAGTACTGCCTTCCACTATTACTTTTAATAGTCTTATTTTTGTGCAAGAAAAAGCTGGAATCGTCAGCTGTTTTACGGCGTACTAGATATTCTTCTCTCAGTTTAGGAGGAGCTTGGAAACAGTGAACCAATGGGTGGTGAGGAAACGGAGTTCTAGAGCGGTAAGACGACTTGCCACATCTACTTCTAAAGAAACCATCCCCCATTAGGAAGGCGGTTGATCATTAGAGTATGTTGAAGTTGAATGAGGCACCAATTTTAGAAGCCAGGAAAACTTAGCCGTGTTTCTTCCAGATTGTATAGTATATGATGACTGTGATTTCTCCAGAATGAGACTATAGGATGTGACGAATGTTGGTCACAATTCTAACTAATCAGGCTGACACCTCAACTTGGCTTCTGTACTAACTCGTGATGGGTGTCTTCCTCATTTACTCAGATTTTCCTAGCATTTTCTGAAGGTGTTTTAAATAAACACGTTTGGGGGGGGGTACGTTTATTGTAAACAGTGATTAAATGATTACCTAATAAAAACATTAAAATACACTCATTTCTTGGAGATTCCAGTCAAGATGGAAACGCAAACGTTTACCACAGCAATTTCCTCTCAGATCTACATAGAATGGCAAATTTAAATCAGCAGTGGAGGCCTGAAGGCCTATGTTTCTGGTGGAAGTAAAACTTGGGAATCTTTAGAGGGAAAGCTGAGAGCTTACTTTGTTCAAAAGCCCTAAAACCATGAATCTACATATCAATTACTCCCTAAGATTTCATAATAAAAAATAGTCCCCAGGGTGCCCAGGTGGCTCAGTTGGTTAAGCGACTGACTCTTGATTTCGACTCAGGTCATGATCTCATGGTTTCATGAACTCAAGCCCCGCACAGGGATTCTATCTCCCGTCTCTCTCTCTGCCCTTTCCCCATTTTTTCTCCCTCCCTGTCTCTCAAAATAAATAAATACACTTAAAAAAAATTCTATAATAACAAAAATAGAAACATTCACATTGCAGCTTTTGTCTTAGCACAAGGGATGGTTCCTTGTGAGGACTGCAAGGGAGAATCTTTTCCAGACCTTTCTCTCACGGGTGGTCATCTTCTCCCTGCATCTTCACATATCTTTCCTGGATGTGGGTCTCTGGGTCCAAATTTTCCCTTTTTATAACTGTACCAATCATATTCTACTAGGACTCACCCTCATGATTTAACCTAAGTGCCTCTGTAAAGACCCTATGTGTAAATAAGGTCAGATTCTTAGGTCCTGTAGGCTAAGAATTCAACATGTGGATTTTGAGGGGACACAATTCAATTCTTAACACATATATGTGTTAATGGTTTTCTTTTTGTTTTTCTGCATTTTCCATATTAAAATTTTTCTCAAATGTTTATTCATTTTTGGAAGACAGAGAGAGACAGAGCATGAGTAGGGGAAGGGCAGAAAGAGAAGAAGACACAGAATCTGAAGCAGGCTCCAGGCTCTGAACTGTCAGCACAGAGCCTGACGTGGGGCTCGAACTCATGAACCGCGAGATCATGACCTGAGCCGAAATCAGCTGCTTACCTGATTGAGCCACCCAGGCACTCCTGTTTTCTTATTTAAAGCCAGAACTGAAGAACACAAAAGCAGTTGATTTCCCAAACCACTGTACGTATAGTTGTGTAAAGTTTGGGTCCTTTCTGCTAGATGTGCAATGGGAGAGTCCCTAACCCTCAAATGTCATGGGCATCTCTGTTTTATTTCCAAGCTGAGCATGTTAGACACCCCTAAATAATGCAGACCTTTTCTAGTAGTGCCACCTTCTCCAGGGTAGGTCTAGCATTTTGATGTGGCATAGGTGCTGCTTCTGGAAACTTCGGAGTTTGTCTGTTGTACCAGCAGTGCATCCATTACCTGCATTTGGCCAGATTCCTGGAATCTGCTAGCATTTGCTTGGGTCTGGCCTGGTTGGTTTAGATCTGCTGCACAACAGCTTCATTC
Organism: Suricata suricatta; assembly: GCF_006229205.1. Classification (NCBI taxonomy): domain Eukaryota; kingdom Metazoa; phylum Chordata; class Mammalia; order Carnivora; family Herpestidae; genus Suricata; species Suricata suricatta. The sequence goes on from NC_043717.1 coordinate 103,207,462, forward strand.
CGGGCTTCTCTTCACTGATCTTTTGTTCTGTGTCCACTGTTGCTTGAACTCCATATACTCATTTTGCTAGACTTTCTCGGCATACCAGAGCACATTTCTGGTTTATTTGTATTTTATTTAAATCCAAGTTAGTTAAGCTATAGAGTGATAATGGTTTCAGGAGTAGAATTTGGTGATTCATCACTTACATATAATACTCAGTGCTCATCCCAACAAATGCCCTCCTTAATGCCCATCACCCATCTATCCCATCCCCCGTCAACTTTCCCTCCAGCAACTCTCAGTTTGTTCTCTGTTTTGAAGAATCTCTTATGGTTTGTCTCCCTCTGTTTTATCTTATTTTTCCTTTCCTTCCCCTATGTTCATGTGTTTTTTTCTTAAACTCCACATATGAGTAAAATCATATGATGTTTCTTTCTCTGATTGACTTATTTCACTTAGCATAACACACTGCACTTCAACCCATGTTGTTGCAAATGGCAAGATTTCATTCTTTTTCATTGCTGAGTAATATTCATATATATATACCAGCTCTTCTTTCTCTTCTTTATCTAGTCATCAGTCAATGGACTTTTGAGCAATTGCTTCTTATGGGCTTTAGGATGGATGTGTGACCCTGTCATAGTGGTAGGACCAGCTTCCATTTCCACGCTCCCAGGTATTTCATGGTCCTAACAAGTAATATGGACACAGTATCCCTCCACCACAATCATTGGTTTGCAATAGCATTTGCAATAGCATTCATGTAATTTTCTGACATTAGAAATGCTTCGTTTCTTCTGCAAATTCTTAGGATTGTGGGGGGGGGGGAGATAAACCACACACACACACACACACACACACTCCATATCTTCTTTATCCATTTATCAGTTGATGGACATTTGGGCTCATTCCATAATTTGCCTATTGTTGATAATTCATTGGAGTGCATATAGAACACATTTTCTAGCTCCATCCTAAGAAGGGGTGCAGGAAAGATAAATGCATGTGTCCTCAAATTTCTGAAACTTTTTATTGGCTCTCATACTTGAATGTTAGTTTGGATGAGCACAGACATCTAAGTTGAATTTAATTTTCTCTCAGAACTTGGAAGGCATCTGCATCTTTGTGAGCATCTGGTGTTGCCTGGGAGAAACCTAATGACATCTGATGCCTCTCCTTTGTGATGTGACTTTCTCTGTCCTCTCTTAATTTGTCCCCCATGTAGACAGTTTTTACCATGAGCTCTTTTCCTCCCTGGCTACTTGAGACTCTGGCACCATCACGAACAACACAGTAACTATCTGGACCAGAAAGTTCATGACCAACTGACTGCTTCAGCAGAAATAGATGGTCATTGATGTTCTTCACCCCAGAAAGACAACAATACCTAAGACAGAAATTCAGGAAAAATGAGCCAAAATATACAAGATCACACCAGATGCCATCTTTGTATTTGGATTCAGAACCCATTTTGAAGGTGGTAAGTCAATTGGCTTTGGCATGGTTTAAGATTCCTGGGATTATACAGAGCAAAAGGAACCCAAACATAGACTTGCAAGACATGGCTTCTGTGAGAAGAAAAAGACATCAAGAAAACAGTGAAAGGAACATAAGAACATATTGAAGAAAGTTGAGAACTTCAAAAAGAAATGAAGTGGCTAGCAGTGAGCTGGAGATTGGACCATAGAAGGAATAAAGATTCTGCAGTGACTGTGTGGTGATTGTGCATATTTTTCAGGAAGAGGATTAATAAACTAAGAACTTCTATGTGTCTGGTTGTTTGAAAAAAAAAACTTTCACCATGAAGCTTCTAATGGGCCTTTCTTTATTTTTTAAAAATTATTTCTGAGAGACAGAGAGAGAGAGAGAGAGACAGAGAGAGAGAGAGAGAAAGAGAGAGAGAGAGAGAGAGAGACAGAGCGCACACACAATGGAGGTGGGGCACAGAAAGAGAGGGAGACAAAGAATCTGAAGCAGGCTCCAGGATCTGAGCTGTCAGCACAGAGCCTGATGCAGGGCTTAAACCCACAAACCCTGAGATTATGACCTGAGCCAAAGTTGGATGCTTAACCAACTGAGCCACCCAGGCGCCCCTGATGGTTTTTCTTTCATTTGCTGGGTGTTCAAATGGCCCTTTCAATCTGGAGACTTAAGCCTCAGCAGTTAAGAAAATGTTTTGAATAATTTCCTTCTGTCCATTTTATATGTTGTCTCTTTATGGAGCTACTAGTACTTGGATATTGGACTAACTGGACTGATTCTTATTTTTCTTTTCTATTTCTCATGTCTTCATGTATTTGTATCAACTTCTGGGAGAATCCTTAGAATTATCTCCAATTCTGTTGAATTTGATTTTTGAGATTTGTTACTACATTTTCAAGATCTTTCCTTCATGCTGTTCCTTTTAATTAGCAATTTCTTGCTCTATAAAAGCATATAATAAAAAAGAGCTCTGTATTTATGAATCTCCTTCTTCTTTTGTTTCTTTGTTCATTTGTTTTACTTTTATAGATTCCACATATAAATGAAGCATATGGTATTTGTCTTTGTCTGACTTATTTTACTTAGCATAATACCCTCTGGGTCCATCCATGTTGTTGCAAGATCTTAGTATTTTTATGGCTGAGTCATATTCCATTATACCTATATACCATCTCTTCTTTATTCATTCATCTACTGATGGACTCTTACGTTGCTTCTATACCTTGTATACAATTGTAAACAATGAGGGGAGGTAGGTGGGAAATGGGCAAAATAGGTGAAGAGGATGGAGAGGTACAAACTTCCACTTATAAAATAAATAAGTCATGGGGATGAAATTATAGCATAGGGTACATAGTCAATAATATCAGAATAATGAATGGTGACAACACCTGTTGTTGACAGGTCGTGTACAGAATTTTCAGAACACCATGTTGTACAACTGAAGGTAACATAACATTGTATGTCAACTATACTTCACTAATAAAAATTTAAAAAACTAGGGGTACCTGGCTGGCTCCTGGTCTTGGGGTTGTGAGTTCGAACCCCATGTTGGATATAGAGATTACCTAAAAAATTTTAAGGAAAAAAAATCTTTTAAAATCTCCCCCAAAAGCTCATCATATGCCATCGTTTATATGCCAGGCACTGTGTTAAATATTTCACACATATTAACTCACAACTCATTCATTCTTCACAAAAATACTCTAAGAAAGATATAATTATCTCTACCTTAGAGATATGGAACAGAGACTAGAAGAAGAGGTCCAAATAAATATCCTCAGTAAGCAAAACAATGCAAAAATACTGAAAGACACTATGTGTGGTGATAAGACTATGATCTCTAGAAATACAGGGCCTGGTTTTGAAAACTGGCTCCATCAATGACAAGCCATCTACATATGGGCGTGAGGATGAAGTTAACTGTCATGTACGCAGATTTTCAGTCCATTACCTTGTGATTGCTCCTGCAACTCTTCCTCTCTCTCTGCCTTACTTGGGGCCACTAGCTCTCTCCTGGCCTCCATGCAGTATAATGCTCGTCCTCCTTGATGCTTCTTCCATCCATTACCTCTCCACTGTCTGCTTTCTGTCTCTCACCACTGTGCTGAAAATGGCTGCTTGTTGATAGTCCCTCTGTTGATCACCTTGTTCTTGGGCATTTGTGTTTATATTTTTTAAATTCCTCTCCTATAATCTTAATGTGGTCAATCTAACATCTTCATATGTAATTCCACATTGAGTGCTTTTTTTTAAACCATTATTTTCATTGAAAACATTATCTAGACACAATTCTAAGTCTGATCCGAACCATGATTCTGAATAGGTTAAGTACATTTCATATGACTGACCTGCTTCCTTTAAAATGGTTTATGGTACTTTTCATAAGCAATTTTCTTAAATCATGGTTTTTTCTTAATATTAGAACCTCTTTAACAATTACTGTGAAAGGAGATTAAGCCTCTAAAATCTAATTACAATTGCACTGTTTTCACTCTAGCAGTACGCGTAAATTAAGAGTGCTTTAAAAAAAAAACAGGAAAAACCACCATTTTGTCCATTTTGACTGACTCAGAAATACAGTTTGCCTTGTCCCTGGCATGGTACATCTCTAAACTATATTTTAGTTCATGGGGTTTTGTGCAGTAACAAAATATTCCCCAACATCATTAACATGCTAGAAAGAAACATTGACCGTACCAATTATAAAAGAAGATGAATTCGTGTTTAATATATCTGGCAAGATAGTCAAAGAAGAAGCATAATGAGAATTTGTCTAGTGGCATAACTTCTCCCCTAAAGTCCAGGAATATCATCATCCTGGTTACTCACATTAAAAACTGAAGTTGTTTTATAGCCGTCTACATGGTCTCCAAGGTGATTTGGAATGAATTCTCTTTCTAAAACCCAATCATGCCCTCTCTTCTCACATCCTCATGGTAGTGCTATAGTTCAGCCTGTCAGAAATTCTATGCTAATTTGACTGGTCACCCCCTACCCCAACTGCCACCGGAGTCGTTTTTCAAAAGCCCACGCTTTCCCACACTGCTCTTTGATTACAATATATTGATCCTTTAATAATTCTCTAGGACAAAGACCAAAGTCCTAGACAGGGTATGTGAGGCTTCTAAGCAAACTTTCATGGTGTACTTACTCTGTCCAAGATTTTGAGATGGCTGTTAGTAATTCAAATGTAAGGCATGCCAATGTTTAGAGCATGGAGCTAGTCCCTGAAGGGGAATGACATATTATCATTGTATATCCTATAATGCTGTCTGGGTGCTAAGGATATGAGATAAACAAAACAGGTCAAGTAATAAACTCCCTGCATCTATCTGGTAGCTCACAGTATAGAAGAGAAGCAGACAAGTAAAGAGACAACTACAAAACAATGCAAGCACCATGAGGAAAAAGTAGAGGGAGTAACTGAGAGATTATAGGGAGTACAGAGCAGAGCAATAAGGAATTCAGAGATGACTCTCTTAAAGAAATTATGCTTGAGCTGACACTAAAAGATGAGGAAGAGTTTTTCAAGTGAAGGGAAAGGGGAAAAAAACATTCTATTTAGAGAGAATAACATGTCAAGATGCCCTGAGTAATGAGTGCATACTGAGCTTCTGAGAACTAGAAAAAGGTCAGCATGGCTTGCAGAAGATAGTAAAATGAAATGAGGCTAGAGAGTTTAGCCATAGAGAGAATGGATTGGACGAGGACCCAGAGTGAATTAAGCAAGATGAGACAATATTGTTGTTTTGGTCCAGGCAAAAGATGAAAGGATAGTAGCATTAGACACTGAGAAATGGGACCCAAACCACAAACTATTTTGAAAGTAGGATCTAAGTAGGAAGTGGAGACATTCTGTGATTCAATGAACATGTGGGTACCAAGCGTTCTTCCCGACAAAGCAAAAGTTGAATATATGATTAATTGTGATTCCTCAAAATAGTGAACTGAAGTTTCTTTTTTTTAAGTTTATTCGTTTATTCTGAGAGAGAGAGAGAGAGAGAGAGAGAGAGAGAGAGAGAGAGAGAGAGAATGAGAATCCCAAGCAGAGCCCAACATGGGGCTCAAACTCATGAACTGTGAGATCATGACCTGAGCCAAAACCAAGAGTCAGATGCTTAACTGACTGCACCACCCAGGTGACCCTGAAGTTTCTGATAGACACTGTGTGTCCTGGTGGAGATTGAATTAGAAAATCATCTTGCATGTAGAGACCACTGGTGGCTCTTGATGAGAAGGATAAGAGAAGGCAGAAGCTGAAAAATATGAAATATGAATTACTTATGTGTAGAGGATTTATCCAAATGATAAATATATGCTGAGAGTACCTAAGCTAGTACATGAAGTGTGCTCAAGAACGCTTTTAGAACTGGGTTAAAATTGGGACGCCTGGGTGGCTCAGTCGGTTAGCATCTGGCTTCGGCTCAGGTCATGATCTCACAGTCCGTGGGTTTGAGCCCCACATCGGGCTCTGTGCTGACAGCTCAGAGCCTGGAGCCCGCTTCAGATTCTGTGTCTCTTTCTCTCTCTGCCCCTCCCCTGTTCACGCTGTCTCTCCAAAATAAATAAATGTTAAAAAAAAAAAAAGATTTAAAAAAAGAAACTGGATTAAAATTAATAATGGGGAGAAATCATGAAATAATTCATTCCTTTGTATAAGAAAGAGCCTTATTACATTTATGTTGTTTGACTGTTGACACCATCAATCTCCATACCCTGCTTCTCTTTCTGCCCCGTATCTGGGCAAGCTGGTAAGAAAGCACACTAGTCCCCTCCTTGCCACAACAAAAGTCAGGGCCACTCACTCCCAGTCACCCAAGCCATTTTCAGACCCACTTGGGACCCTGCCCTGCTGTCTCCAAAAGCCTCTATATGTGAATAATAAATGTCTTCACATGCGTGTGGTGGATGTATGACATCATTAGTCTTGACATCCAAATTGAGTTTTGATGGGAGTCTGTCCAGTCTCCACAAATTGAACACAACATCTTGGAAGTTGGAGAGGAGTGGTGCTTCCCAAATATCCCATAAGCTCCGCTACGATTGCAGGCCCCTTTACATTTAGTTTGGCACCACAGAAATAATTCTAGCCTAATGGACTGTGAGCAAACGTGAATGTGCCATTTCCCAGCTGAGACTGTTAAAAACCAGACTTCTCTTTCCTTGTCACTGCAGCCTTAGATGGCACGCTGTGTAGTGATGGAGGAGAGGTGCCTAACTAGGATTAGATTGTAGTGTGAGCAAGAAATAAACCCTTGTGTTAAGTCACTGCGACTGACATAACTGACAGGGGTTTGTCTGTTTCTGTAGCATAGACTGTACCAATATGATTAATCGGACCGATTCCGCACCAAGCAGCTCTGTCCATCCACTTCCACAGAGTGATGTTCAAAATATTTCATTGGAAACCACTTATCGAAAATAATAGATACATGAAATATAATGTATCATTATATTCTTTTCATGTCATTCACTTAAAAGGGGAACAATGACATATGTCAGGCAGGTAAATTTATTTCCTCAAATAAACTTTACACTGGTTTTCCTTTACATATATATATATGTGTTTATAATATATTTTTCTCTCTTTGAGTGTCTTTTTTTTTTATTTGAGAGGGAGAGAGAGAGAGAGAGTGTGAACTAATTGGGGAGAGGAGCAGAGACAGAGACAGAATCTCAAGCAGGCTTCGTGTTCAGCACAGAGCTTGACGCAGGGCTCAATCACACGACTCTGAGATCATGACCTGAGCTGAAATCAAGAGTCGGAAGCTCAACTGACTGAGCCATCCACGCACCCCTCCTTTGCTATAGTAGGACCAAAATTGTTGATTGCATAAAAACACATATTCCTTTTTATATTTTATTATAAACCTACATTTAATAATTGTATTTTCCTACATAGCACTGTTAAGCAGTAAGGAATCCACTTATACTTCAATCATATGCTTTTAAGATGTTAGCCACCACACCAACATTATTGTATAATGATTTACAAGTAACATTTCAGTCTCAGTTTAATCTTAAATTTAAGGTAAAAACTGATCTTTAGAGAAGAGTAAATAAAACCAAACACATTTTGCAATGTAACTAAATCTACTATTTATAGTATTCTGTCAGTTTAAATACATTTCAATAGTTATATTCTGTATTTACTTTCTATATAACACTAAGCAATTCAAATCCTCTTTGCCTAAAGAGAGTATTTTTAACTTCAAAGTGTAGATCTTCATCAATGATGTTTGAAACGACTTGTTGATATGTTTGACCTAAACACATTGACAATACATTCTGCCCTCCATGACAGACTGTAATGATCAAGTTCAAAATAATTATTATAATAAAGTATACATAATTAAACTCACACTATTTCAACTCAACACCTTAATGAAGCAGGTAATTCTGCTCTTAAATGCATATCACAGAACAATTTTTCAAACATGATTGTTTTACCTTCTGGTTATCTATTCTGGTATAATATTGATTCTCTTATCTATTTCTTCTCAGTTTAGCAAATTTATCTTTTTATGACATCTGGCAGTTCTCTTGCTCTGTGAATTACATATTTCTGCACAAAGAATGAATGCATCCATTCAAGACCTCCATCTTTACATTCTATTAATATTTTTTCAACTCTTAGAGTCCCTGTTGTCTCCTCTCCTGTCCTTGTCTTAGAGTTATTTTAAAATCATTGTCTATCTTAATTTCAGTTGTAATTGTTGTCTTCATCTTTGATTGTCATAACATTTTTCTACTTCTATTTCACTTTGTCATCTCTTTTCTGCTTTTCCTTTCCAGAATACTCACTTGTAACTAGTATGAATCACCACTGGCCTGTTGCCATCCAACACACTTTCATTTCTCTCATTAAAAATTTGCCTTGTGCTTCTGGGCTTATTTCTTAGTCCCATTCATAGTCAATGAACATTTTAAGCTCCATCCAGAATCACAGAGGTAAAGTGACACATCCTTATTATGACTCTATGCTTGGTAGCATATTAATTCTATTTACATGGTTACTGAGATATATAACTATGATTTCTTAGATGTGTTCTGCATGTCAATATCTTTACCTCAGCATTTCTTAAACTAGGTCATCTTAATTGCTAGCTATTATTCTCAAAAGTCAACCCTATAGAACAAAATACCAATCTTTTCCAGTTTCCCATATCTATCCCCTTTCCTGTATATCTCTACACTTGTTCTCTACACTCTCCTTGACACATATTATTTCAGTTGCCACCTGATCAATATAGTGTTTCATACCTCTGTGCCTTCACATATGCTGTTCCCACTGCCTGGCATTCTATTGTATCATATTCCACCTGAACATATTCATCATTTAAGATTCTACTCAAGTATCACCTCCTCTAGAAATTTTCCCCTAGGTCTGATTTGGGATGCCCTCCTTTTCACTTCTAATGCATCCTGCATCCATCTATCACAGCACAGGCCACATGATACTACTGCTGTTTCCTTACCTGTCTTCCCCAGGAGACTATATTCTTTCAGGGCAGGTACTGGTCTTTAATCATTTATACCTAGAATCTCATCTGACATATGGCCCATGTGAATTAATCAATAAATACTGAATGACTGATTTCTGATGATCTATTATTTACTTTGAAAGCACATCATCCATTTCTCCCATAAAATAATAGTACACGTATTCATTTTTAAGTTAAAGTGAATCAAGCCACATTTGTTTTATGGTGATAAAAAACATAAATTATCTTCTTAACTTTTTAATGTTTTATTTTTAAGAGAAAACTAGAGACAGCATGAGCCCGAGAGGGACAGACAGAGGGGTCAGGAGGATCCTAAGCAGGCTCTGCACTGACAGCAGAGAGCCTGGTGCAGGGCTTGAACTCATGAACTGTGAGAGCCACACAGGCACTGAGCCACCCAGGCATCCCACCTTCTTGATTTTTAAGTGTACATTTTAGTATTGTTAACTATATGTACATTATTGTTCAAGAGATCTCTAAAACTTTTTCATCTTGCATGCCTAAAACTCTATACTCACTGAACAGCAACTCCCTATTTCCCCTCTCCTTCCTGTCCTTGGCAATTACCATTCTTCTTTCTGTTTCTATTAGTTTGACTACTTTGGATACCTCATATAAGTGGACTTATGTGGTATTTCTATTTTACTGACTGACTTATTTCAGTTAGCACTGAACCCAGAAGTGGGATTGCTGAATTTGCATTAGTTTGGTGCATTTGTCAAAATTAATGAACCGATATTGATACATTATTAATAACTAAAGTTTATACTTAGATTTCCTCAGTATTCCCTAATGTCCTTTTTCTCCTCTAGAATCCCATTCAGGATTCCACATTTCATTTCCTGGTCATGTTTAGTTAGGCGTCTCTTGGTTGTGACAACTTCTCAGACTTTCTTTGCTTTTGACGATCTTTACAATTTTGAGGAGTACTGGTTAGGTGCTTTATAAAATGTTCCTCAGTGGGATTCGCCAGACTTTTTACTCATGATTAAAATAAGTTTTGGGGAGTTTGATCACAGATGTAAAATGCCATTCTCATCACATTATATAATGGTTACATACTAACAATATGACTTATTAATATTTATGTTAACCTCAACAACAAAGTAGTGCTTATGAGTTTTCTCCATTATAATATGACTCCTTTGTTTGCTTCCTTTACATGATGCAGCCTTTAAAAGCAAGTCTTTATGCACAACTCACACTTAAAGAGTGTGGTGTTATGGCCAAATCCTTAAGGGTAGATCATCTACATACATTATTTGGAAATTTTCTGCATAAGAGATTTGTTTATACTCCTCCAACTTTATTTATTCAACTATTTATTTATGTGAGTGTAGACTCATGAATGTTTATTATATACATTAGGTTATAATTCATTACTAATTTATTTAGTTTCTCAATCTGTTCCAACTTTGGCCATTTCAGTTGGCTCCTGTGTCTGACAACCCTCATAATTTACTATTTTTTTTCTTTTTTATTTGTTTGCTTCACAGGTTCTTTACTTCTGCCATGCCAAGATGCCTCATGTTCATCTTGTATATTCCCTGCACCAGTCCTAGAATTAGTCATTTTTCTAAGGAACACTGCTTCCTCCTTTTTGGGGAGAATGGCATTAGAAACTAAGATCTAGGCACTAGATGTGTTCATTGCTACCAAGGTGTCATTGCTTCAGGACCTTCATCTGAAAAACAAGAAGATATGACTGTGTATATACACATATCTATAAATATTTCTATATGTGACCATCTGTACCTATATTAAACTAAACATGATTCATACTGAGGTTTCTGACTCTAATCTTCTATCACATGGATCATTCTAGTCTTCTTCCTTTGCTTATCTGTAAGCTTTTTACTCCAACATTGAGAAATCTGGCTCCTATCATCAACCAACTATTTACCTAATGGTATAATTCCAGTATACATGTAAATCACTAAATGTGTCAGGAGGAGGACCAACTTTATCAAACCAAGTACAGTTCTTATATATATAGTTCCTTTGGCCTTTAGTCTTACAAAAAGCACTAATTTCCAAAGTTACTTAGCTTCTTCTTCCAACCACCTGCCTTCAGTGAGGTTGCTTCATATATTTGCAACATAGATTATTTTGTCACATTATGCATTTCATCTTGGGATCCTCCAACCTCCTGATGACTTTCAAAATTTATATACATTAAAGTTTACTCACAGTTCTTCAAACTTTTATGAGTTTTGCCAAATGTTTAATTCTGTATATTCACAATTACATTTCACATAATAGTACACTGCCAATGTAGGCTCATCCTTTGTAAAACAAAAGTCATTTTGGTGAGTGATGTTTATAACGGGAGAGGCTATGAATTTGTGTGGGTAGGGTATATATGAGAAATCTCTGTATCTTCCAATCAATTTTGTTACAAACCTAAAACTGTTTTAAGAAATAAGTATTTTTAAAAAAGATAGCAATAAATAAAACACCAGGCACTAATGGCTTCACTGGAGAATTTACCAAATATTTAATGAAGACAGCACTCCCAACATGTCTTTTTTAAAATGTCTGTTTATTTACTTTGAGTGAAAGAGTGGGGGTGGGGCAGACAGAGAGAGAGACAGAAAATGCAAGAGAGAACCCCAAGCAGGCTCTGCACTGACAGCACAGAGCCCAACGTGGGGCTCAATCCCATAAACCACGAGATCACGACCTGAGCTGAAATCAAGAGCCCAATCTGAGCTGTCAGCAGAGAGCCTGACTTGGGGCTTGAACCCACAAACCACAAGATCATGACCTGAGCCTAAGTTGGACGCTTAACTGACTGAGCCACCCAGGTGCCCCAAGAGTTGGATGTTTAAGTGACTTAGCCACCCAGGCACCCCATGTACCAATATTAACCTGTCACCATAAACAGAAAAAAGTATATTAAAGGAAAAAAACCTAAAGATAAATACCAATTAGGAGCATAGACAGCAAAATACTTGACAAAGTTTTAGCAGAATCCACCAATATATAAAAAGGATAATACATCATAAACAAATAGGGTTTATCCCAGGATTATGAGCTTTGCTTAATATTTATAAATCAGTTTATATAAATTGTTATATTTACAGACTAAAGAATAAAAACCATGTGACTATATAAAAAGATTTGTAAGCCTACATTCTTTGGACAAACTCTAAGCAAACATGAAGGATCTAGAAGAACCTCCTCAATCAGATAAACAGTGTCTATGAAAAACCTACAGTTAATACCTAAGAGCAAAAGGCTGAAAGCTTCATTTTATGTGCCAACTTGGCTAGTCTATGGTGCCCAACTGTTTAGTCAAACACCAGTCTATATGTTGTTGTAAAGACGGATATGATTAATATTTAAATCAGTAGACTTTGACAAGAGCAGACTATATTCCAAATGTGTGTGGGCTTCACCCAAAAGGTTGAAAGCCTCAAGATTAAAAAAATGTCTAAGGTCCCCCAAGGAAGAGGAATTCTGTCTCCCTACTGCCTTCAGACTCAAGCTGAAACAATTTCTGCTAGGATTTTTAGCTTGCTGACCTGCCCTGCAGATTTTAGACTTGTCTGTCCCGACAATTACATGAGATAATTTCTTAAAATAATCTATTTTATAGATGTAGATGTCTATATGTGTATCTATCTATGTATAAAGATCTCTTTCTTTCTATCTCTCTGTACACACACACACACACACACACACACACACACACACATATGCACACATTCATACACATCCTGTTAGCTCTGTTTCTCTGGTAATACCTGACTAATACACTTAATGGTAAGATCAGGAAAAAATGAATATCTACTCTTGCCACTTCTGTTCAATATTGTACTGGAGTTCTGGCTGAGAAATCAGGCTAGAAAAAGAAATAAAAGACATACTGATTAGAAAGGAAGAAGTAAAAGTGTGTTTGCTTTCAGATAACATCATCATCTTTATAGTAAATCCCAACAAATATGCAAAAAAAGCTACTAGAAAAATAAGTTTAACAAGGTTGCAGAATGAATGGCCAATATACAAAAATCAATTGCATTCCTATGTATTAAGAATGAACAATCAAAAATTGAAGTTAGAAAAACAGACCATGAAAAATGGTGCAAAAATATTATATGCTTGGGGATGAATTTGACAAAAGATATGCAGGGCCTGAAAACTGCAAAACTATGATGAAATAAATAAGACCTAAATAAATGCAGAGATAGACTGTGTTCATGAAAGGACTCAGTGATGTTATGATGTTAATCTTCCCCAAATCAACCTATAGGTTTAAATACAATCCCAATCAAAAGCTAAACTTCAAGCATGTTTTTTTAATTGGGTAGCTAATTCTGAAATTTTTATGGAAAGTCACTGAACCTAGAACAGCCAAATTAATTTTGAAAAGGAAGAAAAAATGTGAAGATTACTTGATTGTATTATAAAGCTACAGTAATAAGGCAATGAAATATTGGCATCAAGATTGACATATAGATCAGTGAAACAGAAGAGAGGTATAGGGGCATCTGGCTGACTCAGTCAGTGGAACATGTGACTATTGGTCTCACGGTCAGGAGTTCAAACCCCATGTTGGGTGTAGAGCCTACTTTTTAAAAAGAAAAAGAAATAGAGAATATAGCAGTAGACCCACCCATACATAGTCAACTGATTTCCAACAGAGATGCCAAGATAATTCAGTTGAGAATGGTTAATATTTTCAAAAGATATTTTTTGTTGCTGGGACAATTTGATTGCCTATATGAAAAGTACGTGACCCTCAATCCTTACTTCATATCATGTATTAAGACTAACTCAGAATGATTTACATATCTGTCATTAAAACCTAACATAATAAAATATCCAATAGAAAATATAAGAGAAAATTAGAGTCAATTAGTATTTGCCAAAGATTTCTTAAATATGACACAAACATAAACTTTTATTAAAAAGTCAACATGTTAGAAATTCATAACATAAAAAATACTTTTATATCTCCAAATGATACTGTGATGAAAATTAAAAGGCAAGCACCCAACTGGGAGAAATATTTGTAAAAGAAGTTTATCAACCAAATATATCCCACTACACAAATAATTATTACAATATGTAACAACCCAATTAAAATGGGTAAAACATCTGAACAGATACTTCAGTAAAGAAAATATACAGGTATTAAATAAGCATGTGAAAAGGTATTCAACATCATTTGTCATTAGGGACATAAAACAAAAACACATTGAAAAAACACAGTGAGATACTCTTATACTCCCACTAGAATGTGTGAAATTGAAAACAACCGGTGGGGGCGGCACCAGGGTGGTTCAGTCAGACTCTTGATTTTGGCTCAGGTCATTAGCACTGCACACACGTGCTCTTTCTATCTCTCAAAAAAAGCATATGTTCCCAGGCCATACAAGAATGTTCACATCAGCTTTATCTTTAATAGTCAAAAATTGGGAAAAAACAACATTCTATGAAGTCAATGATGAAACATATCATGATATATCCATGCATTGTTATACTACTCATCAATGGAAAGCAATGAACTCCTGTTGTCCACAACATGGATGGACCTTCAAACATTCTGCTGCAGGAGAGCTATACCAAAAAATAATATATAATACATGATTCGATTTTTGTAAAATTCTAGAAAATGCCAACTAACGAATGGTGACAGAAAGGAGGCTGATCAGTGATTGCTTCGAAACCAGGCAGGGTCAGAGATGTGTAAAAGAGAGGATAATAAAAGGATGTGAGTAATAACTGAGGGAGAATGAATACATTCATTACCTTGGTTGTGTTTCATGGTTTGTGGATGGATATATATGTCAGAAATCATCAAATTGTGCACTTTAAAATGTTCCCTTAAATGTGTATCAATTTTGCCACAACAAAGATGTTAAATATGAAAGAAAAGAAAATGCCTCAAGGAAACAATCAAAATTCAGGAGTTGAAATGTAAGGTGAGAGCCTGATCCCTTCAGGTATTTGAGGTCATTAAAAAGGGGTGGCTCTTGTATTAAAAGGGACTACCAAACGTAGAATGCTACTAGTAAGATATGCAGTCTTGAATAGGATTGTGGCTATAAAGAACTTTCTTTTTG
Source organism: Suricata suricatta (assembly GCF_006229205.1). Taxonomy (NCBI): domain Eukaryota; kingdom Metazoa; phylum Chordata; class Mammalia; order Carnivora; family Herpestidae; genus Suricata; species Suricata suricatta. The sequence goes on from NC_043717.1 coordinate 103,222,505, forward strand.
GGGCACCTGGGTGGCTCAGACGGTTGAGCATCTGGCTTCAGCTCAGGTCATGATCTCACGGTTTGTGGGTTCAAGCCCCGCATTGGGCTCTGTGCTGACAGCTAGCTCCTGGAGCCTGCTTCAGATTCTGTGTCTCCCTCTCTCTCTGAAACTCCCCTGTTCATGCTGTCTCTCTTTCTCACATAAATAAATAAAACATTTTTAAAAATTAAAAAAAAATAAAAGAAATTTCTTTTTGCAAAAATTGGTAAATTCGATGACAAATTGATTATTGAATGATACTAGGAAAGTGTTATTAATGTTTTGGTGTTACAGTGCTGACTCCATAATATCATTTTATTAGTTTTAAGAAGTGTACAGTGGCATATTTAGGGATAGAATATCAAGCTATCCATGTTTATTAAAAGTAATTTAGTATTAAAAACAAAATGTTAAGGAAAAAATATTGGTAAATCGTTTCCTGGGTAGTGTTTTATGCTGGTTGCCTGATTTTCAAGAATAGATTACTAATGTTAACTGGGATGATTATTCTATCATATAAATAATAAAGATATTAAAATGGGCCCATGAACAGGAGGTGAGCACTTTAAATGGAGTCTACAGTAATGGGTTACAGCATTATGATACGCTCCATTGGTACCTTACAGCCTGGCTTGCTACAGGTCAAAAGAAAGGGCAATGTAGCCAACTTCAATTTTATCATCTTTTCTCTTAAAAATAAAAAATGAGGAAAGGCTTCTATTAAAAACTTCTCTATTCTTTCTTTCATTCTGGCTGTTATTTTATTCCCCTTTTACAGTCTCTGTCATTCTTTTCATGTAGGTTCACTCTCTCACATTAATAGTTATATCACAAAGGTATCTTTTCCTCTTCTCATTCTAGAGTCGAAAACAATGAGTGAATTTAATCATTCATGTAGTCAACAAATATTTACTGAGCGCCTACCACAATGATTCTTAACCTTCTGCTTTGTGCATTATAATTATCTGTGGAGTTTTTTGTTTTTTGTTTTCTGTTATTTTGTTTTTGAAAAAGAGAGAGGCAAAGGGAGAGAATTTTTAAATTTACTTTTATTTGTTTGAGAGAGAAAGAGTGCAAGTGGGGGAGGGGCAGAGAGAGAATCCCAAGCAGCTCCATGCCCAGGGCCGAGCCCAACACGGGGCTCAAACTCATGAACCATGAAACCATGACTTGAGATGAAATCAAGAGTCCAAAGCTTCACTGACTGGGCCACCCAGGCTCCCAGCTGTGGAGTTTTTTAAGACCTAAAAATTCCTGAGCCTCACCGTTGAAATTTTAACACAGTCAGTCTGTTGTGGGACATAGACAACTGTGTTAAAACAAAACAAACAGAAAGCTTTCATAGGTGTTTCTCATTGCTTACTGGAGTTGGGACCCACAGGCCTAGTAAGTGCCACTCTTGTACTAAGCACTGAAAATAACAGCTCTGGATCAGACGAATATAGTTCCTGCCCCCACTGAGCTTATACTCTTAGCCTCCCATTCATGATAGACTTATTATTTTAGATATCAATGAGACATACCTGCTTGGATATCACATTGTCACACTCTCTCAATATGTCAAAAATGAATTTCATCTGTTCCTTAAAAATGGCTTTTCCTTTCCAACCATTTGCTCATCAGAAGAATTCAGCCAATATGGGAAATCCTCTTTTTTTGGCACAGTGTTATGACTGATGTAGAGAAAGCTCCTTCATTGTTAGAGTATCATTATTATTCTAGTTCCCCAGGCTAGATAACTTGGATGGATCATCCCACTCTTCTCTGTCTTCTATTCCTTATTTACATCTTAAGAAGACTTACCATATATTCTCTCAAAATTTCCTTTGCATTTACCTAATACCGTCCATTAGAGCATTTGTTCAGGTCTTTAATTATTTAATTATTTACAACAACTGAAATCACTTTCTTGTGTGTGTATGTAGGGTGAGAGTATAGCTTAGAAATGCCTTACCCAAAGAGATAAGATTTGAACTAAGTCTTGAGTGGCTAATAGGAACTAACCTGAAGAAGGCAAGGTATTCCAGAATGAAGTAATTCCATGAGTGAAGGCATAAAACTTCATAGAATGTGTAGGAAATGTCAGTCAGTTCACCAATACTAAATAACATTTTAATAAAGGATGTAGCTAAAAAGAAGGCTGAAAAAGTAAGCAGGCACGATATCAAGGAAGGCCTCATATGCTATCCTAAAGCCTATGTATTTCATCCTTTATTCTTTATGCAATGTCAAGGTATCGAAGTCATGAATGCATAGGAGTGACTTTATTATGATTAAATCACTATGATTGCAGTGTAGAGCTTGATCCAGAGGAGAAGACCACAGTCAGGTAAACTATTTAGGATACTCTTAGAGTACTAGAATAAGAGAAGACAAATTATGTCTGTAAAGATTCAAATAACAAATATTTTAGGCATTTCCAGTCACACAATTTCTTTTGCAGCTACTCAATTCTGCCCATGTAGTGGGAAAGCAGCTATAAATCATACATAAATGAATGAGCATGACTATGTTCTAATAAAACTTTATGGACACTGAAATTTGAATTTTATATAATTTTCATTTATCAAAAATATTATTATTCTTTCAATTTTTTCAACCATCTGAAAATGTAGAAACTATCTTTAGCTTAACAGACATAGAAAACAAGACGGTGGGCCAGATTCAGCCATAGGCTATGGTTTGCTAAACCCTAGTCTAGATGAAAGATATTATAGGACCATTAGGGAAGAGATGGAGAGTCAAGGACATATTTTAGAACTATTAAGAGGTTGAAATTGCCAAGACCTGATATTTATATGATGTGGGAAATAGAGAAAAGAGGTAAGACTTCTAGTTTCTCCCTTGAGCAGCTAAATACAGTGGGAAGAGTAGATTTACAAGGAATGTGATACCTTATAGTAGGTGTTTTGCGGTTGAATTGTCATATTCCCACTGTCTTCTCTTCCTTAAAGTTCTTGAATTCTTTCTCCTAGCTAATCAGATAGGCCTCACCTATTAAGGTCACACTCAAAGTCCCATTTCCTTCAGAAAGCCTTTGCTTATCAGTATTGCCAACACTGACTTACTAGAATAAAAAGTAATGTAATGGAAAAAATGCTGGTTTTAGTATCAAAAAAAAAAACTAGCTTCAAATCTGGGATTTAACATTTACTGCTGTAAGACACTAGGCAAGTTATTTAACTTTTTAGGGGTGCCTGTGTGGCTCAGTTAGTTGGGCAACCAACTTTGGCTCAGGTCATGATCTCATGGTTTATGGGTTCAAGCCCCATGTCAGGCTCTGTGCTGACAGCTCAGAGACTGCAGCGTACATTGGATTCTGTGTCTCCCCCACCCCCTGCCCTTCCCATGCTCACGATCTCTCTGTTTCTCAAGAATAAAATAAAATGTTAAAAAAAGATATTAATCTTTTCGAACATCATTATCTCCATCTGTGTGTAGAGGTAGTAAAAACTACCTTGGGTTATTATTTTTTTTAAATGGTGACAAATTTTTTGAGCTTGTGACTGCTTCAACAAAGAGTACAGCCAAAGGGATACTGTGTAATATCCAAAGCTAAGTCAAAAACGGCCATGCAGCTTCAACCTTCTTTGTTGCTTTACTTGAACTTCAGCCCTGAGCTGCCATGTTAGAATTCTGACTACTCTGAGGCCACCATATTGTGAAGAAGGACAAGCCACATGGAGAAGCCACATGGAGTCTGTCTAACTGACAGACCCTGCCAGATGAGATCCCAAACAATAGCCAACATCAAACTGCAAGCCATCCAAGTGAGCCATCTTGGACATCCAACCCAACAGAGCCAGACAATATGTGATAGCAACTGCATATGAAACGCCATGAGGCATGAGGAATATCCAGCCAGCCAAGCCCTGTCAAATTCTGACCCATAGAATCCTCAAGCATTATAAAATGGTTGTTTAATGCAACTGAGATGTAAGATAGTCTATTGGTCAGCAAAAGTAACTGGATTACTACCTCTAAGGATTGTTGTGAGAAATGAGACAGTTATATAAAAGAGATTTATTAACTTTTTACATTTATTTCAGAAAATCAACTTTTATTATGAGCCCACCGGCCCTCTGACATTAACAATAATATGGAAGTCCAAAATAGCCTTAAAGACTTTCAGCCACTTAGAAATTGGCATCCTCCAAGTTGAATAACCAATGGTATTACAAGAATTAACACAACACTAACACTTATTTATTACATGAGTATAGTTAATACACAATGTTACATTAGTTTCAGGTGTGCAAGTTAGTGATTTGACAAGTTTATATAATATGCTGTGTTTACAAGTGTAGCTACCATCTGTCTTACTATATCACTATCACAATAGTATTGACCGTATTCCTTATGCTCTGCTTTTTATTTCTGTGAGTTACTCATTCCAAATCCTAAGGCCTGTATCTCCCTCTCCCCTTTCACTCCTATTGCCAAACTCCCCATCCTCCTCTCCTCTGGCAGCATCAGTTTGTTACCTGTATTTATAGTTCTTATTCTGCTTTTTGTTTGTTCACTCTTTTTTTTTGAGAGGGGGGGCTCAAGTGACTGAGGGGGAGAGAGAGAGAAAGAATCCCATCAGAAGCAGAGAAAGAGAAGCAGAGAGAGAGAGAGAGAGAGAGAGAGAGAGAGAGAGAGAGAGAGAGAAAGTGGGGCTCACCCAAAGTGGGGCTCATGTTCACCTGAAGCAGGGCTTGTGTTCACCCAATGTGGGACTCGAACTCATGGCCAGTGAGATCATGACCTGAGCTGAAGTCAGATGCTTAATGACTGAGCCATCTAGGCATCCCCTCACTTATTTATTTAAACTCCATTTATTACTGGAATCATACAGTAGTTGTCTTTCTGAGTTTGATTTATTTAACTTAATATAATACCCTCTAGGTCCATCGATGGCATGATCTCATCCTTTTTATGCTTGTGTAATATTCCATTGTGCATGTATACCACTTTTCCTTATCCATTTGTCTATTGATGGATGAAGGTTGCTTCCATGACTTGGTTATTATAAATAGTGCTTCAATAAACATGGAGTCCCTCTTTCTTTTCAAGTTACTGTTTTGTTTCCTGGGTAAATACCCAGTAGTGGAATTATTGTATCATATGGTATTTCTCTTTTCAAGTTTTTGAGGAATCTCCACCGTGTGTTCCACAGTGGTTGTATCAATTTAAACTCCCACCAACAATACATTAGTGCTCCTTTTCCTTTACATCCTTGCCAACACTTGTTTCTTCTCTTCTTGATTTAAGCCATTTTAACAGGCATGAGTTGATATCTCACTGTGGTTTTGATTTGCATTTTCCCTAGTAAGTGATGCTGAGCATCTTTCCATAAGTCTGTTGGTCATCTGTATGTCTTCTTTAGAAAAATGTCTATTCAGGTCCTCTGCCCATTTTTTAATTGGATTATTTGCTTTTTGATGTTGAGTTATATGAGTTCTTTATGTATTTTGAATATTAACCCCTTCTTGGATAAATAATTTGCAAATTATCTTCTCACATTCAGTAGACTTTTATTTTTATGTATTGTTTCCATTCCTATGCAAAGCTTTTTATTTGGATGTAGTCCAAATAGTTTATTTTTGCTTTTGTTTCCCTTGCCGTAGGAGACATACCTAGAAAAATGTTGATGTTGGCTGATGTCAGAAAAATTGCTCAGGTACCTGGGTGGCTCAGTCAGTTAAGCATCTAACTTTGGCTCAAGTTATGATCTCATGGTTTGTGAGTTTGAGCCTTGCACCACTGTTTGGATCCACTGTCTCCCTTTCTCTCTGACCCTCCCCTGCTCATACATGTAGTCTCTGCCTCTCCCCAACCTCTCTCTCTCTCAAAAATAAATAAATATTTAAAAAAAATAAAAATTACTGCCTGTGCTCTCTTCTAGGATTTTTATGCTTTTGGGTCTCACATTTAGGTCTTTAATCCATTTTGAGTTTATTTTTGTGTATAATATTAGAAAGTAGTCCAGGTTCATTCTTTTATATGTACCTCTTCAGTTTTCCCAGCACTATTTATTGAGAAGACTCTAAATTTCCCATTGCATATTTTTGCTTCCCTTGTCAGAGATTAATTATATATGTAAGTATAAATATATATATGTATAAATATATATGTATATATGTATAAATATATATGTATATATAGTATCAAGGCATGTGTGTGTGTGTGTGTATATACATATATATATATATATATGTATATACACACACACTTCTTCCGTGGTTCCAAAGCACATTTTAGTATTATTAGGTCTTTCACCTTTTTGGTTAAGTTTATTCCTAAGTATTTTATTCTTTTTTGTCCAATTGCAAATAGTGGGTTTTTTTTTAAATTTCTCTGCCTGTAATTTTGTGGTTAATGTATAGAAACACTAGAGATTTGTGGTTATTAATTTTGCATCCTACCATTTTACTGAATTTATTTATCACTTCTAGTAGTTTTTTGATGGAATCTTTTGGATTTACTATGTATAGTGTCATGTCTGAGAGTAGTAACAGTTTAGCTTCTACTTTACCAGTATGGATGCATCTTATGTCTTTTTCTTGTCTGATTGCTGTGGCTAGGACTTCTAGTAATATGTTGAATACAAGTGGTATGAATGAATATCTTGTGTCTTACGTCTTGTTCCTGACCTTAGAGGGAAAGCTCTCAGTTTTTCACCATTGAGGATGAGGTTAGCTATGGGTTTTTTATATACGGTCTTTATTATGTTGAGGCAATGTTCCCTCTAACCCCCTTTTGTTGAGAGTTTTTGTCATAAATAGATGCTCAATTTGTCAAATGCTTTTTCTGAGATGATCAAATGATTTTTTCTTCCAAGTTTTTATTTAAATTCCAGTTAGCTAACATACAGTGTAATGTTAGTTTCAGGTGTAGAATTTAGCTATCCATCACCTACATACAATACCTAGTACTCATCACGAGAGCCTTAATACCCATCACCCATTTAACCCATTCCCCCACCCAGTTCCCCTCCAGCAACCCACAGTTTGTTGTCTATAGTTAAGAGTCCGTTTGATGGTTTACCTCCCTTTTTTTCCCCTCTGTTCATCTGTTTTGTTTCTTAAATTCCATAAATGAGTAAAATTATATGGTATTTGTCTTTCTGTGACTTATTTCAATTAGCATAATATTCTCTAGCCCAGCCACATCATTGCAAATGGTAAGATTTCATTATTTTTTAATTTTGTATGTGTATGTATGTGTACAAAAGTTTATGCATATATACTTTTAAAAAAATACATTAGGGCCACCTACGTGACTCAGTCAATTGAATGTCTGACTTCGGCTCAGGTCATGATCTAGTGGTTCATGGGTTTGAGCCCCGCATTGGGCTCTGTGCTGACAGCTCAGAGCCTGGAGCCTGATTCAGATTCTCTCTCTCTCTTTCTCTCTCTCTCTCTCTCTCTCTCTCTCTCTTTCTCTGTCTCTCCCCCATTTGTGTGCTCGCTCACTCTCTCTCTCTCTCTCAAAAATAAGCATTAAAAATACATTAAAAGAGAGAAATCCATTAACATCAATAGCAATTATTTCAAGATGGCATGCATATAGAAGATTTTGTGTTTCTTTTTATGTTTATTTTTGAGAGAGAGAGAGAGAGCGCTCATGAGCAGGGAAGGTGCAGGGGTGGGCGGCAGGGACAGAGGATCTGAAGCAGGCTCTGTGCTGACAGCAGAGAGCCCAATATGGAGCTTGAACTCTTGAACCATGAGATCATAACTCAAGCCAAAGTTGGATGCTCAGTCGATTGAGCCACCTAGTCATCCCATTACCTATTTTATAAATGTCTGGTAGAATTTACCTGTGAATTCATCTGGTCCTGGACTCTTTTTTTTTTTTTTTTTTTTTTTTTGGTAGTTTTTTGATTACCGATTCAACCTTGTTACTTGTAATTGGTCTATTCTACTTTTCTATTTATTCCTGGTTCCATTTTGGAAGATTGTATCTTTCTATAAATGAATGTATACATTTTTTTGAGATTAGCCAGTTTGTTGGCATATAATTTTCCATAGTATTCTCTTATAATCCTTTGTATCCTTTGTATTTCTGTGGTATTGGTTGTTACTGCTCTCTCATTTCTTTTGTTTTTAATTTTATGTATTTATTTTTGGAATGGTAGGAGGGGCAGAGAGACAGAGACAGAGAGAGAGAGACAGAGACAGAGACAGAGACAGAGAGAGAGAGAGAGAGAGAGAGAGAGAGAGAGAGAGAGAGAGAGAATGAATCCCAAACAGGATCCATGCTGTCAGCATGGAGCATGATGTGAACCTTGAACTCATGAACCGTGACATCATGACCTAACCTAAAATCAAGAGTCAGATGCTTAACCACCTGAGCTACCCAGGTGCACCTCTCTTATTTCTGATTTTATTTATTTCAATGAGTCCTGGCTTAGAGTTTGCCATTTTTTTTAAATCTTTTCAATGAGCCAGCTTTTGGTTTCATTGATTTTTTTTCTTCTTCTTTTTTTCCCGTCAGTTCTCACCCCTGGTGTTCCCTTATACCTCGGGCTCTGGTTTGTTTGTTTGCTTTTTTTAGTCTCTATGTCATTTATTCCTATTTGATCTCATTATTTCCTTTCTTCCAGTCATCTTGTGTTTTGTTTGTTCTTCTTTTTCTAGTTCCTTTAAGTGTAAGGTTAGATTGAGATTTTTCTTGCTTCTTGATATAGGCGTGTACTGCTCTATACTTCCCTCTAAAAAAACTCCTTTCACTGTGTCCTAGAGATCTTGTACTGTTGTGTTTTTGTTTTAACTTGTCTCCATGTAATTTTTTATTTTTTATTTGATTGTTTCATTGACCCATTGGTTGTTTACTATCATGTTTAGTCTCCACACATCTGTGTTTTTACCATTTTTTTCTTGTGATTTATTTCTAGTTTCATATTGTGTTTGGAAAAGATGCATGGTATAACTTCAATCTTCTCCAGTTTATTGAGGCTTGTTTTATGGCCTAATATGTGATCTATTCTGGAGAATGTTTCCATATGCCCTTAAAAAGAATGTGTATTCTGTTGTTTTTGGATGGAATGTTCTATATATATCTGTTATGTCTATCTAGTCCAATGTGTCATTCAAAGACACTGTTTCCTTATTGATTTTCTGCCTGCATAATCTATCCATTGATGTAAGTGGAGTGCGTCTTTAGGTCTCAGGTGTCACTTGTAGGCAGCATATCGATGGGTCTTGTTTTTATTTCTTTTTTTTGAAATTTATTTTCATTTATTTTGAGAGAGAGAGAGAGCACACAAGCTGAGATGGGAGACAGAGAAAGAGGGAGAGAGAGAATCCCAAGAAGGCTCTGCACTGTCAGCACAGACATGGGGCTCTAACTCATGAACCCGTGAGATCATGACCCAAGCTGAAATCAAGAGTTGAATGCTTAACCAAGTGAGCCATCGAGCCTCCCCAAGATGGGTCTTGTTTTTCTTATCCATTCTGCCAGTCTATGTCATTCAATTGGAGCATTTAGGAAATTTAAATATAAAGTGATTATTGATAGGTATGTATGTATTGCCTTTTTAAAAATTTGTTTTCTGGTTATTTTGTAGTTCTTATTTATTCCTTTCTTCTTCTCTTTCTCTCTTGCTCTGTGATCAATGAGTATCTACAGTGTTTTGTTTGGCTTTTTATTTTTTGTGTATCTATCATAGATTTGGGATTTGTGGTTACCATGAGGTTCATATATAACATACTAAGTAAACAGCAGCCCATATTAATTTAATGGTCATTTAAATTCAAATATATTAAACAAAATTCTTTCCTTTTACTCTCTTCTCTACATTTTATATACATGTTGTTTTTTATTCATATTTTTCTTATGCCTAATTATGGTCCTTTCTTTTCTATTTAAAAAAGTCCCTTTAAGATTTCTTGTAAGGCTGCTTTAGTAGTGATAAACCCCTTTATCTTTTGTTTGTCTAGGAAACTTTTGATCTCTCCTTCAAATATGAATGATAATCTTGCCTGGTAGAGAATTCTTGGCTGTAGTTTTTTTGTTTTTTCCTTTCAGCATTTTGAATATATCATTCCCCTCCCTTCTGACTAGCAAAGCTTCTGCTGAAAAATAAACTGATGGCTTTACAGGTTTTGCTTGTAGATAACTTTCGTTTCTCTTTTGCCGCTTTTAAGATTCTCTGTTTATCTTTAACCTTTACCATTTTAATTATTATATGCTGTGGTGTGGTTCCCCTTGGGTTTTTCTTGTTTGGAACTCTCTGTGCTTCTTGGACTTGACTATTTTACTCCTTAGATTGTTTTAAGTTATTTCTTCAAATAAGTTTTCTACACCTTTCTCTGTTTTTCTTATTCTGGGACCCCTATAATGTAAATGTTTGTTTGCTTGATGTTGTTGAAGCAATCCCTTAAACTGTTCCCATTTTTAAAATTTTATTTATTTAAGTAATCTTTACAACCAATGTGGGGCTCAAACTCATGGCCCTGAGATCAAGAGCTGCACTGTGCACTGACTGAGGCAGCAGGTGCCCGTATCTTCATTAAAAAAATTATTTTTCCTCTGTGCTGTTCAGCTTATGTGCATTCCATTACCCTGTCTTGTAGATTGCTGATACATTCTTCTTCATCCTCTAATCTTCTGTTGATTCCCCTCTAGTATGATTTTTAAATTTCAGTTATTGTATTCTTCTGCTCTGATTGATTCTTTTTAATATTTTTCATCTATTTATTGAAAGGTTCACAGTTTTCTTCCATTCTTTTCTCCAGCCTGGTGAGTGTGTTTACGATCATTAAATTATTTAACAGGCATTTTGCCTATCTCTATTTCATGTAATATCTTTACTGAGGTATTTTTCTTATTCTTTCCTTTAGAGATATTTATTTCTCTGTTTCATCTGTTTGCTTGACTTTCTCTTTTTGTTTCTATGGATTAGGCAAAATGGCTACTTCTAAAGTTGAAGGAGTGGTCTTATGTATGTTTTCCCCTGTGCAGACTTGGTGACTTTTACTGGCTGGGTGGAACTGTGCTTGTATGTGCTACTGTTTTAAATCATGGTGTGTCTCCATATCTCTTGTTCTCTTGCCATTCTCTCTGTCTTTGATTGTTCAGTAACTGTTCAGTCAGCCTTCAGTTCTTCTTCAGGAGGAATTGTCCTATTAATAGTTGCAATTTGGTATGTTCTGTGGAGGAGGTGAGTTCATGGTCTTCTTATGTTGCTATCTTGAACTGGAACTCAAGGTTTGTTAAGTTTTAAGTATTGTGAGTATGTAAGTCATTCCTTAATATCTACTGCTTTTATTGTTAATAAATCAGTAATAGATCATAAATCATATATATCACATATCAGTTGGTCATGATCTATTTCCTACATATTCAATTTGTCTTCCCAATTATACTGTGGACTCATAACAGCAGAGTTTAGGTCTTACAATACCTTTGTGTGACTGGAATCCATTAGAATAGAGCTGGGTACAGAATCAAAAAAACTTTTGGAAAGATTGTTATCATATATGTAATTTTGAAAGAATTTAGAAAAACTTGTTTGATATGTCTCCAAAGTATCTATTTTAGTTTAAATATCCAAAATCTGGTCACAGGTATTTACTCAAAAATGATTATTTGTTACTAAGGCTGGCTCACTTATTCTCCTTACTAAGTCTTACTTTAATTGATAAAAAAAAAAATAAGTTTAACCACTAGGCCTATCTCAATCATTTGCATTTTTAAAGGAAAAGTTATACCTCAAAACATAAACTATCTGAGCAGCTAATTCCTTTTACAATTCTTCTTTTTAAGTATTCTAATTAAATTTCTAAAGTAGTGTAATGTAAAATAATCAGTGAAAACCAACAAAAAGGGTCATTAAGATATTTAATTCCTTTCTTAAATTTATTCTTAAAATTTTTCCCCTATGGCTCTCTATTTTTATTCTCAATTTTTCTTTATCCTCTCCTTGGGAGTTTAAACTCCTACAGCAATTTACTCAACTTTTATTTCTATATGAGCCAGATTAAAAACTGCAAATAAGTGCAATCCACTGCAAAATATTACATTGAAGAAAAACATTAATTCCTTTGGAAGCTTGGCTGCATCCACATTACATTTGACTTGTGATTTCACTTCAACTAGGTCTTTCCTGATGCTCAGCAACTCCTTATCCTTTTTCTCCTCTTATGTTGACTTTGTACCACATTGTCCACAGCTGTTGTTCTAAAACTCTCCACTCTCCTGCCAGGCTACTAGAAGGAACTAACATTGCTACTTCTTTACTTGGATGGAAGTTGTCCAGAGCAAGCTCCTTCATTTTCTTACTTTAATGCACAATCTCCCCATATGTTCACTCATTTTTATTTTTTTCTTGACTATCTCAAAGCAAGAGCAGCTCCTCTTCCATTCTGCGACTAATCTCATTGGTAACATGGGATCTATTCTTGTCTCTTCTAGAAACTTGCTTATCAATTATCCCTCTTTATTCTGGCATTTTCTTATACCTATTTCTGGCCATTGGATGTTTTTCTTTCTCCAAAAAGCATGCTAAGATTTCCTGATTACCCCACTCCCATTTTTAATTTTAGAGAAAGAATTCAGGGAGAGGAAGAGAAAGAGAGAGAGAGAGAGAGAGAGAGAGAGAGAGAGAGAGAGAGAGAGAGAGAGAGAGAGAGGATCTCAAGCAGTCTCCATGCTCAGTGCAGAGCCCAACATGGTGTTTGATCCCATGACTGAGTTGAAATCAAGAGTCAGATGCTCAACCGACTGAGCCACCCAGGTGCCCCTTCCTGATCCTTAAATAAACTTTTTCTGAAATTTCCTAACATCTTCATTATCATTTTGTTTTTCCATTAAACGTAATTTTGGGAAACATCCACCAGAACAAATGGACTGGTCCCTATACTTTTAAGCCAATTTAACCCATTCAGGCCCTGGGTATAACAAGTAATAGTAGAAGAAGGCTTAATACTTCTTAAGTAATAGTGAAGGCAATCTCATAATTCTCATATTTGCCCCCTTTCCACTCTACCTCTGCCTGGCTTTTAACCTGTGGCTTTTCTCCCATTTTAAGTCCTATGTCTGCCCTGTCAACAGAAAAACTTTGATTGTATCTCTGGCTATCTCTAAATAACCTCTCTGACTCTTCTCTTTCTTTCTGCAGTAGAATTCTGTAAAGCAACTCCAGGCACCAGTTTCTTTGGTGGCCTTGTTTTGAAGAAACTGTTCTGACACAAAGCTGATAAAAAAAAAGAATTTCCTAACCACCTGGCCTAAGAGAGAAAAGGTTTTTGGAACAGGATCTATGGTTTTCTGATCTATGTGGTGGTACTCATACGACTAGCTAACATTTACTGAATACTACCATCCTATAAGGTATTGCCTCATTTAATCCTCACAACAATCTTTTGAGGTAGGAACGATTCCTGTCTCAATTTTGTATAGAAGGAAACTGAGTCACAGAATTAGTAATGTCCTTGCTCAAGGTCTTGCACAGCTTGTTGAAAGGACTGGGAATATAAACTGTAGAAACCATGCTCTTCAAGCGAACTTTTCTAAGGAGTTTGTACACAGTTCAAAGAAGAGCTCTTAACTGCTTCAATCATCATTTAATATGATTCTTCCAATACTGTAGAACACCTCTTGGGAGCCCCATGTTGAAAGAAGAAAATGACTAATAATCACGTCAAGATCTAACTGGCTTGCCTCTTCTACTGATTGAATTTCATAATCGATAGTCTCAAGTGATTCCAACATATCTAAGCATACCAACCACAAATGAAGTCACAAGCAGATGATATTAACTATATGGTATAAGAATTTTAAGTGTCAAAAACAACGATTTAAGGATAATCACTAAATTTTAAACTTGAAAAACTTCAGCCATAAATTAGGTTCATTTAAATGGCTATGCAAATAACTGACGTCTTTCTTAAGAAATTTTTACTTAATGTGCAAATTAGCCCCTGATAAAATTGGACATACATTTCCTGATTAAAAGAGCACTTCTGCAAAGGCAATATGGTGAATAGCTAAAAGAATGAGCCCAAGAGACTCTAGAAAGATTTTCTCTACTGTATTAAGTTCATAAAAGGTAATTCATAGCCAAAGGAAGGGCCCATTTAGTACTTTCCCAAAGAAAGATGAGTTAAGAATTTCTGGACTCAGTCAAATCAATCCCTTAAATTTATATGGCACTTTACATTGTATAAAGCATTTTTCTTTCCATTATTACAATTGAGGTTTTCAATTCCACTAGGGCAGACAAGCTCTCCAGGATATTTTGTTCCTATTTTAAAAATTTATTTCCTTTTCTGTCATGGCCTTCAGAAAGCCTAAAGATAAATTGAATGATCAAGGGTAAAAATAAGTACAACTTAGTATTTCTTACTTCTATATTATTCTGATCTTTCTTCCTTCCTGTTTACTTAAAAAAATATTTAGTTGCTTTAAATGTCTTGATTATAAGCCTCCACAAGTTCATTATGAAGAATTTGGGGTACAAATTTCAAAGAAGTAAAAATTGATAAATCTTCTTCCTAGCAAAATGGTAGGTCCAAGGACTGATCACCAAGGGTACAAAACCCAATCTAATCCCAAAGTGCTTCCATCAAAAGAGTCCTGCTATTTCACACCAGAGCAACATAATATGACATACAAAGGAAATATGCACTTAACATTTATTAAGATAAATTCAGAATTCATGTATGGTTCTGCAACTGGTTTTCTTAGCTTTCAATATATCATGAACATATTTCCATGTAAGTGCAGTATACAGAGATCTACGTAATTGAGTAAATGGATTTGTAGTATTTAATTTTGTGGATGATTATTTAAATTCTTAACTCACCATTAATAAGTCCTCACAAGAAAGGTGGAACATATTGTTATAATATTCTTTGCACTTCAAAAAAAATCTGTATTTCTTGTTCCTATCTTTACTCATTTTCCTATTTGGCATTTTCAGAGTTACTATATTAACTTTGAGGGCATTATGCTATGTGAAATAAGCCAAAGACAAATACTGTATGACCTTATTTATACATAGAGTCTAAACAAGCCAAACTCAATAGAAACAGTGAGGAGATTGGTGATTGCCAGTGGCTGGAAGAGGGGAGAAATGAGATGTCTGTCAAAGGGAACAAACTTCCAGTTTTAAGATGAATACATTCTGGGGATCTAATGTACACCATGGTGACTGTTGGCCCTTGAACAACACAGGTTTGAACTGTGTGAGTCCACTTATATGTGGATTTCTAAAAATAAATACAGTGCAGTACTGTAAATGTATTTTCTCTATAATTTTCTTAATAAATTTCTCTAGGTTAATTCATTGTAATAATACAGTATATAATAGATAAAGCATACAAAATATGTGTTAATTAACCATGTTATCAGTAAGGCTTCTGGTCAATAGGAGGCGACTGGTAGTTACATTTTGGGAAAGTCAAAAGTTAAATGGGGATTTTCAACTGTGCAAGGGGTCAGCCTCTTTAACCCCTGCGTTGTTCAAGGGCCAACTGTAGTAAATAACACTGTATTGTACACTTGAAAGTTGCTAAGAGAGTAGATTTTATAGGTTCTCACCACCACCACCACAAAAAGTAGTAATTAGGTAAGGTGAGATATCTGTTAACTAACCTTATTGTGGTAATTATTATGCAAAATATACACATATCAAATCATTATATTGTGCATATTAAACTTACACAATGTTATATGTCAGTTATATTTAAATAAAGCTAGAAAAATTAAGAACCACTGATTTGAATACAACTGTACACTCAGTGACTGGTAGTGTCAGATCTTAAATATAATTTTCCTGTATAAGCTCTTTAGAAGTCCAACGTCTCAAAAGCAATTGAACACCAATTTGCTAGTTTCTATTTTTATGGCATAGGAAGGAAAACTCTAAATCCTTACAGAGTCAGAAGAAATAACAACCTACAAAAAGTAAACTGCAACTTTATATTAATACAACTCATCAGACAGTTACAATCATTTAAATACAACAGGATTATAAAAGTGGTCTTAAATTTCATTAAACAAACTAAAGATTCTTTTTATTTGTGTGAGAAAATGAACATTATGGTAAACTGAATGACCTTGAGAGTAGGACATCCATTTAATGCTCTCAGACACAGAGTTGTGCTCCTTTAGGTAACCATATACCTATCATCCAAACAAGGATATCTTTTTTTAAGGAACATTTTTTGACAGTGAAAAGGAGCACTAAAAATAATCATAGGTCATAAACCAGGATATATGGTCATCCTAATATTGTTCAATATATTAGAAATATTAATCCTGAGTTTTTGTTATGGTTAAAAAATAAATCCTAGTAGAAAAGTCCAATGAATTATTAAAAATAAGTGTTTGGAGTTCTGAAAGAAGATCAGACTAGAGGTATAATTTTAGGAGTCATTTCTTTTTTTTAATATTTATTTTTGAGAGAGAGAGAGAGAGAGAGAGAGAGAGAGAGAGAGGGAAAGAGAGGGAGAGAGAGTCAGACGTGAGCAGGAAAGGGGCAAAGAGAGAGGAAGACATAGAATCCAAAGCAAGCTCCAGGCTCCGAGTTGTCAGCACAGAGCCTGATGCGGAGCTTGAACTCATGGACTGTGGGATCATGACCTGAGCCAAAACTGGACACTTAACCAACTGAGCCACCCAGGCATCCCAGGAGTCATTTCTATGGTATAGAAAAAATGGGAAATTATACATAATATATAAAAGCTTAGGGTTGAGAACATCAAGGAGGGCAAATGGAGAAGGGAAGACTACCAATGATTTGGGTGTAAAGACTTTCCTTTGTTTATTAGTAACATAGATGAGGAGAAATCAATAAAGAAGAAGAAGTAAACAAAGGCTGTGCCCCTGAAGTCAAGTGAACAAAGTGATTCATGGAGGAAGGAGTAATTGTGCCACATAAAATGAAAACTGAGAATAAAACACTGAATTTAGTAATGTGGTACCAACTAATGACTTTGACGGGCTCTATTTCAATGGAGCGATGGTAACACATGCCTGAATAGGAAGTTCAAGGAAGAACAGGAGGAGCAGAAGGAGACAGGAAGTGTTCATAACTCTTTCAAAGAGATTTAAAGTGGAGGAGAGAGGGGCTGCCTGGCTGTCTCAGAGTGAATGCCTCTTGATCTTGGGATTGTAAATTTGGGTCTCACTTTGGATGTAGAGATTACTTAAAAATAAGACCCAAGAAATAAAGTGGAAGAGAGAAATGAAGCAGGAACTTAAGGAGGTGTGGTAGGGGTTAAGGGAAGGAGTGTGTGTGTGTGTGTGTGTGTGTGTGTGTGTGTGTGTGTTGAACAATGGGAGAAACAAGAGCATATTGACCAAGAATTCTCCCCTAGAGAATAAAAATGAATGCAAATCAGAAAGGGGAGAAGTGCTGGAGATGTGTGTTTGAGTTGTAAATGTGTACTTGATATGTATGTGAGATGTGTACTTGAGTTGGTAAACAGTGATGGCACTGTTGTCCCCGGACAGGAACATGAAAAGTTCACAGCATCCAGGGAGAAGGTGGGGCACAGGCGTAAACATGCTAGGAGGTGGGTAGATGTGGGACATATATGAGGAAACTCGTTTTGGATTCCTTCTGTTTCCTCAGTGAAACAGGCAGCAGTGTTGTTAGATGAGCATGGGGGTAAAGAGGATCAGGGGACTTGAGGCAAAAGCGAGGGGTGAGTGGACTGTGTCACACAAGAACTTGCATGGATTTGGTGCCATGGGGTTAAAGTGGGCCACGTTCAGGTCATGAACAACAAATGTATGCATCCCACACAAAGAAAAACTTTTATGTGGTGGGACACAGTAGGTTCAGAATCCTGTAGAATTTTTTTCTTAAAATATTGCCTGTGACACTGAAGTATCTAACTCAATTGTTTTTAAAATACCTCTGCTTGAAAGCTTCCACTTCTGCGGGGACATTTCCCTCCTGTTCATTTATGTTGGTTTCACTCTTAAAGTCTGAAGAGTTTCCTTCACTACCTGGCTAATTTTGATTACAAATTCATATTTAAGAATGAGGCGATAAGGGTACCAGGCAGCTCAGTTGGGTTAAGTATCTGACTCTTGATTGCAACTCCAGTCATGATCTCACTGTTCGTGAGTTTGAGTCCCACATTGGGCTCCATGCTGGGTGTGGAGCCTGTTTGGGATTCTCTCTGTCCCTCTCTCTGCTCCCTCCTGGTAGCATGCACATTCTCACTCTTCAATATATAAATTAAACAAAGAGGGGTGCCTGGGTGGCTCAGTTGGTAAGCCCACATCAGGTCAGAATCTCATGGTTCATGGGTTCAAACCCCACATCAGTCTCTGTGCTGACAGCTCAGGGCCTGGAGCCTGCTTTGGATTCTGTGTCTCCCTCTCTCTCTGCCCCTCCCCTGCTCATGCTCTCTGTCTCTCTCAAAAATAATTAAACATTAAAAAAAAAACAAAGGAAAAAAAAGAATGAGGTAGTAAATATGCAATAGATAAGCTACATAAGAACATTATACTTTGGGTGGTACTTTTTGATGGTCAGTGTCACTTCAGAGTGAGTGGACTCGGGGACAGCCACCAGGCCAGAATGGGTAGTGGTTCTGTTACCAGTGGGAGAGTCTGCATTGGGTGGGCAGAGGTCTCAGTTCTCGGATTTCCCGCAAAGAGATTTAGGTGAGGATCTGCACGAATAAAGACAGCTAGAAGGAGAGTGTCCAGCACAGGACAGTTTATTCAAGCAACAATATGCTGTCCAGGTGGGAGAGTGGGCAGGCCCAGAGGCAGCAACTGCCCTGAGGCTACTGGAGTCCTTTCCTTTTATGTGAACAGAGCCTTGCATCATGGATAGAATGATGTCCATTGGAGGCCATTCCAGTCACCGGCGGACTCCTCCTACTGGTCAGGAAGGGGAAGGTTTGACCCTACAAGGTAGCTACTGGAACTGTCATGGCAGCGTCTCCCCATGGTGGGGAGCTGTAACTACAATGCAAATGCATTATAATGAGTCCAGGGGTTACTCTGGGGCAGAGGTGGAAGAGGAGAGCACATGCTCTGCACCTGCGACTCTTGGTCCGTCAGCCCCAGGTCTTGTAAGGTAATAACGTTGTGCCACACTGGTTTCTAATGTGTAACCTATTTATCACTGTCCTTGCCCTCTGCTCCTGTCTCCATCATTCCCCGCTTGAGGACTTTGGGTTGTTCCTCTGGGTGTTCCTTCCACTGCTGGTATCTAGCTTCTACCTAAAATTTCATTCTACCTCAGGACTTCTTTATTTTTTTTAAGGTTTTTTTTAGGTTTATTTATTTATTTTGAGAGAGAGAGAATGCAAGCATGTGTGTGTGTGCATGTCCATGAGGGCAGGGAGGGGCAGAGAGAGGGAAAGAGAGAATCCCAAGCAGGCTCCATGTTGTTAGCTAGGAGCCCAACGCAGGGCTTGAACTCATGAACTGTGAGATCATGACCAAGAGCTGAAACCAAGAGTCTGACACTTTATCCATTGAGCCACCTAGGTACCCTCTAGATCAGGCTGTACATCAGAATCATTTGTGAGCTATTACAAACCATCAATGCAGGCTTTTCCTCGCCGAGATTCTGATTCAAGTACTCCCTTCCACAAAAGAATGCATATTAGAATGCTGAGAGTTTGACTAAATTAGATCTGCAAATCCTTTCAGTCGTTAATAGTAAGTACTTCCCCATTCCTCAGGATTTAATGTTTCCGATTTTGAATGCTGTGTTACACTGTATTTGAGAACTGTGTCTATTCGTCCCATACCATTCCACAGAAATTGCTTATTCTCTGCTTTCAGGGGGAAAAAAGATCCCAAACTTAAAAACAAAGCAAAAATATAATTATGTGACCTTTTAATATTACATTAGAGTCTTTCCTATTGAGCCCATTGAAAGTCAGCCTCTCTGTCAGGAAATACACCTTTATCTGATCACCACAGCCCAGATGTTCCGCAGTGCCTTAAACTGTAGAACATTGAAAAAGTGAAATGATGTGGGTTTTTTTCCCTGACTGATAGAGAATATAATACCAAAGGTTATAGTTTTATTCCCTGATACGATAGTAACCACTTTTGTATCTACCCCAGCAAATGTATTTCAATATCTCTGTCCCCAATAATTCTATAAGTCCAAGTTTTTTCAAATCCTTCTGGAGCTAGGTCTATTACTTCTCTGGTTCCTTCAATAATGGATTGAATAAAGCTTTGACACATGCTCACTACATATTTCTATGAGAATGATGTTTTCAACAATCAGGTTATATGCTTTCAGAGTCAGTCCTTTTCCCTAGATGTGGTCACTGCCTGAGGAACGCGGGAGCAGAGAATAACCCTCAATCAATGAATGTCATAACAGGACTCCCTTTTAGGGTCTTATAACCTTTCCTGAATTCCCTAGTCCAGAGTTCCTAAGACCAGCTGTTGAATTTGAGCCCGAGAATAGGCAAACTAAGCATATTGTCAGAGACCCCACATAACAAAGTCTGCCTTCAAGGCATCTTGATGTTTTAAAATTGGACTCTACTTTTATATGTTATTACTGTCTGCCAGTTGGAAACTGATAGGACATGGTGGTTGTTTCCAAGGAATCTGGAAGGCTTGTATTAGGTGCCCGAAGTGGTCTACAGATTAAGCATTTGGAAGACGTCTGCGGTCATCTTTCAGTTTAAAGACCAAAGCCTTGAGCATGGAGTCCCAGCTGTGGCCCCAGATTTGTATCTGAAGTTTGCACAATATCAAAAATTGAAGCATCGCTTCTCGGCCTTTTGGCTAAGATCATGTGCAAAAATTGAAGCAAAGTGATGGACTTAGGGACATATGGACATGCTTCGTTTCAGAAGTGCTATGGGTTGTTGGCGGCAAAATCCCTGCATGAATTGGGGAGACATTAGTGTCATCAAGTGGCCTTTATCTCTTATTTGTGAAGAATGGCAAACACCTCTATTAAAAAAATGGATTTGGGGTGCCTGGGTGGCTTGTCAGTTGAGCATGTGACTCTTGATTTCTGATCAGGTCATGGTCCCAAGGTGGTAGAATCAAGCCCCGCATCAGGATCTATACTGAGTGTGGAGCCTGCTTGGGATCTCTCTCTCTCCCTTTACCCCTATCCCCAGCTCTCTCTAAAATTAAAAAAGAAATTGGGGGTACCTGGGTGGCTCAGTTGGTTAAGTGCCTGACCGTCTCAAGTCATGATCTCACAGTTAGTTCATGGGTTCAAGCCCAGTGTCGGGCTCTGTGCTGACAGCTAGCTCAGAGCCTGGAGCCTGTCTTCAGATTCTGTGTCTCCCTCTCTCTATGACCCTCCCCTGCTCATTCAGATACAAAAATAAATTAAAAACATTAAAAAATAAAAAAAAATAAACATTAAAAAAGAAATATATTTTTAAAATAAATAAATAAAATAAATTTTAAATGGATTAGAATGAGTAATTACACAGTCTCTCGGGGTTCTGCTTATTTATAGAAGTGTTTTTTTTTCATTTTTTTGTCTGATTTGCCTGTAGAAATTGTTCACATGTGTATGTTTAAACCTATATTTATTTTATATTTGTGTGTGTCTATGACCTACCCTATAAAGAGCAGTTTTGACTCCTTCACAGAAGGAAGTAGTTGACAATTTCCAACGATCTGCTTGTGTTTGCAGCCTTATATATTGGTGAATGGCTTCCTGAGGGGCATTTTTGCAGATTAATTGGGCATGCAAGTATCCCATTTGTCCATAATACAGGGATAGAGAACTCAAAAGAACAGATTTACGATCAAACAGAAAGAAAATGCAAATTGGTATCAAGCTAACCATTAGTCGTCATAAAATTGTACTAATGAAAATTCCCATGAATCATTTTTAATACTTGGGAAGTAAAAGCAGAATTATATCTGGATCCAAGCTCACATAATACTCCTGATCAAGGTGAGTCCCTGGGTCCACTAGAATGGTTTGAAAGTTTTCGTTCCTAAACATTTGTATATATTCTCCATGGCTTTATCACACTGTAGAAGATAACACAAGCTGTGTTGGTTTGGGTCCCCCCTGAAAGCAAATTCTGAGACAAAGAATTTGCTGGCAAGAAGTTAACTTGGAAGCTGATCTCAGAAAACACCGTGAAAGAGTGGGGAACTGGAATTCAATCCCACTGTTTCACTGAGAGCTAAGGAAACTGGATATTTACTTTATCAGCTCCTTTCATTGTTTGGTTGTCACTCTAAAGTAATAACTCCAGAGAATGTCTGGCTACCCCCATGGACAGGATAAACTTGCACTAGCGGTGAAAAAATGTCCTTGGCAGAGAAATAGTGACTTTTGGGATACCTTAAAGGTTCATTCAGGTTGTAGCATATATCAGAACTTCATTTCATGGCTACATGATACTTCATTATATGTACAAATTACATTTTCCGTATCTGCTCATGTGTTGATGGACACTTGATTCTTTTTTGGGTTTTTTTTTTTTTGCTTTCTTTGCCTTTTTTTTTTTTTTTAGAGTTTATTGGCAAGTTGGTTTCCATATAACCCAGTGCTCTTCCCCACAAGTGCTCTCCTCAATCCCCATCACCCCCCTTCCCCTTTCCCCCACCCTCATCCACCCTGTTTGTTCTCAGTATTTGTCTTTTCTGGTTTGCCTCCCTCCCTTTCTGTTCGTAACTATTTTCCCCCTTCCCTCCCCCATGGTCCTCTGTTAAGTTTCTTCTGTTCCACTTATAAGAGAAAACATATGGTATCTGTCCTTCTGTGTCTGACTTATTTCACTTAGCATGATACTCTCGAGGTCCATCCACATTGCTATGAATGGCCGGATTTCATTCTTCCTCATTGCCATGTAATACTCCATTGTATATATAAACCACATCTTCTTGATCCATTCATCAGGTGATGGACATTTAGGCTCTTTCCATGATTTGGCTATTGTTGACAGTGCCGCTATGAACATTGGGGTACATGTGCCCCTATGCATCAGCACTTCTGTATCCCTTGGGTGGATCCCCAGCAGTGCTATTGCTGGGTCATGGGGGAGTTCTACTGTTAATTTTTTGAGGAACCTCCACACTGTTTTTCAGAGTGGCTGTACCAGTTTACATTCCCACCAACAGTGTAGGAGGGTGCCCGTCTCTCCACACCCTTGCCAGCATCTATAGTCTCTTGATTTGTTCATTTTAGCAACTCTGACTGGCATGAGGTGGTATGTCAGTGTGGTTTTGATTTGTATTTCCCTGATCATAAGTGACGCTGAGCATCGTTTCATGTGTCTGTTGGCCATCTGGATGGGTGGACACTTGATTCTTTCGACCTTTTGGCAACAGTGAGTAACGATACAATGAATATATTTGTTCATAAAAATATGAACAGGAATAAAAATATCTGTTTGAGAATGGCTAAAATTAACAAAACAGGAAACACCAGAGGGTGGCGAGGATGTGGAGAAAGGGGATCTCTTTTGCACTGTTGGTGGGAATGCAAACTGGTGCATCCACTCTGGAAACCATATGGAGGTTCCTCAAAATGTTAAAAAGAGAACTACCCTGGGGCGCCTGTGTGGCTCAGTCGGTTAAGCGGCTGACTTCTGCTCAAGTCATGATCTCACAGTTCGTGGGTTCGAGTCCCATGTCAGGCTCTGTGATGACAGCTTAGAGCCTGGAGCCTGCTTCTGATTCTGTGTCTCCCTCTCTCTCTGACCCTCCCCCACTCACATTCTGTCTCTCTTTCTTTCTCAAAAATAAACGTTAAAAAATTAAAAAAAAATAGAACTACCCTATGAAGCAGCAATTGCACTACTATAGGTATTTATCCAAAGAATACAAAAATACAGATTTGAAGGAGTACATGCACCCCAATGTTTATTGTAGCATCATTATAATTTTTAAATTATAATAGTTCTTAAAAAAATTATAAAGGGTCCCTGGGTGGCTCTGACAGTTAAGCGTCAGAATCTTGGTTTTGGCTCAAGTCATGCATGAGCTCATGGTTCATGGGATTGAGCCCCACAGAGGCTCTGCACTGACAGCATGGAGCCTGCTTGGGAATCTCTCTCTCTGACCCTACCCCCACTCATACACAAGCTCTCTCTCCTTCTCAAAATAAATAAATAGAAAAACTTTAAAAAAGTGCTGTGAAGTGCCGTTTCATTGTGGGCTTGTTTAGCATTTCCTTAATTACTATTGATGTTAGTATCATTTTATATGCTTATTAGTAATTTGTATATATTCTTTGAGAATGTCTATTTAAATCATTTGCCAATTTTTAAATGGAGTTGTATTTTTTTTGTTGTTGAGTTGCATATGTTTTTATATTTTTTGGATTCAAATCTTATCAAGCATATCATTTGTAAATATCTTCTCCTGTCTTATAAATCATCTTTTCACTTTCTTGATGTCATTTGATACACCATGTTTGGAAAAATAAAAGCTGATGAAGTTCATTTTATCTACCTTTTTCTTTTTGTCCTATTGCTTATGGTGTCACAGCAAAGAATCTATTGCCAAATCCAGGGTCATGAAGATTTACCCCTACATTATTTCCTTAAAGTTTTACATTTTCTTCTTTACCTTATACTTATTTAGCCCACTGTTCCACTTTTTAAATTTTTTAAATTCCAGTAAGTTAACATACAGTGTAATATTAGTTTCATGTGTACAATATAGTAATTCAACACTCCCATACATCACCCCAGTGCTCATCACAAGTGTACTTTTTTAAAAATAATTATTCTTGAGACAGAGAGACACAGAGTGTGAGTGGGGAAGGGGCAGAGATAGAGGGGGACACAAAATCCAAAGTAGGCTCCAGGTTCTGAGCTGTCAGCACAGAGCCTGATGTGGGGCTCAAACCCACAAACCCTGAGATCATGACCTGAACTGAAGTTGGATGCTTAACCTACTGAGCCACCCAGGTGTCCCACAAGTATACTTCTCAATTCCTATCACCTATTTAACCCACCCCCCTCCTATCCCTCCCACCTCACCCCACCCTCCACAACCATCAGTTTGTTCTCATAGTTAATAATCTGTTTCTTGGTTTCCCTCTCTCTCTCTCTCTTTTCCCTATGCTCTTTTGTTTTTTTAAACTCCTTTAACAATTGACAGCATAACTAGAAAGAATATCAACAAGGCAATAGACTTGAAGAGCCCTATAAAATAAATAGACTTAACAGGTATATAGCACTTCACTACCAACAGCAAAATATATATTTTTCTCAAGTGCACATGAATCATTCTCCAGGATAGATCCACTAATCATTTTGATTTAATTTTTGTATATAATATGAGGTAGGGATTCCATTTAATTCTTTTATATGTGGAAATCCAGTTGTTACAGCACCATTTGTTGAAGAGACTATTCTTTCCTCCATTGACTGGACTTTGCTCCCTTGCCACAAATCAATTGAAGAGGTCTGAGTTCATGGACACATCAATATGCTAACAAGATAACACACGTGGAGAGGGCATAGAGGCCTCATATCCCCCATCTCCCTGCATTTCTTCCATTCGCTTGTTCCTGAGTTGTATCCTTTATAATAAACTGGTAAATGTAACAAAGGGTATTCCTAAGTTCTGTGAGCCATTTAGCAAACTATCAAAACAGAAGAGGGGATCCTGGGCATCCTCATTTTAGAGATAGTAAGTCAGCAGTACAAGTGACCTGCAACTTGGGATGGATGTCTGAAATTGGAACAATCTTGTGGAACTGAGCTCTTGAACCTGTAGGATTTCAAGGTAACTCTAGGTAGGTAGTGTCCAAACGGAATAAAAATTCTAGACACTTAGTTGGTGTCAGAGAGTGGAGTATCAGTTGGTGTTAGAGAAAATACCTCCCAGCGGGTATTATAAGTACAATTTGCTATTATGGCCCTGGCTAGTGGAAACACGTGGTTTGGGATGACAGAGGATGAAAGGGTGGGGGATGAAGAACCTCTGATTCTTGGGTGGCTACGTGGTCACTCGTAGCAGCTCTGCTACACGTACAAGTGGTCAGAACGAACCGTGGAATTTAGAGATGGATCAAACTCCTGGAAAACTGATTCACTAGCTGTATGTATGAGAGTTGGGGAGAGAAAGGGACACAAACCATGAGAGACTATTGAATACCGAAAATGAACCGAGGGCTGAAGGGGGAGGGGGAGGATGGAAGGGAATGATGGCCATGGAAGGGGGGCACTTGTGGAGAGAAGCACTGGGTGTTATATGGAAACCAATTTGATAATAAACTATTATAAAAAAAAAGAAATGCAAACTGATAATAGAGCAAAATATAAAAAGTCCTTTGCCTATTGTTACTTGTAATAGCTAAAATGAAAGTAAAATAGTATACAAGGGTCAGATCTTAAATGCTGGACAAAGCTCAGATTTTAGTCAACCTGAGCATTAGCCACCATCCTCAAACCTGCCACCAAAAGTTAAAATTATGTAGGCATGAAAAAAACTACTTTCAAGTTCTCTGGTCGTCAAGAAGGCAGTCCACACTGGAGGCTGGGTAAAACCAAGGAACCGCTGAAACCAGATGGTATAGAGTGAAGGAGTTATCTAATTTTGTAGATAGGTACAATCAGCTCCCTGAGGAATCTTTACTCAAATGCATCATGAGAGTGATTGATATAGGAGCAATATTTTTGTTTTTGAATGCTTCACAGTGGAAGAGCATGTTTGAATTGACACGGGACCAATCACAGAGGCTATTCACGATCCATAAACACACACACACAGTGCATTATTCAAGGAAAAGCAGGACTGGTGGACTGGATACAAGGTACTGTACACTCTTTCATCCACCTTGCCCTAAAAATGCCAGTGGAACATTCTCAATGAAATAGCTGATACGTTTCATATGCAAACCATGTGGGACTAACTTTATAATGATAGGGATATTCACCCATTAAATATGGTACATATTTATGTACAATATGGTACATATTGTAGTTAAGGAGGCCCCTTTTTCATGGGACCCTAGGCAATCTTACTGCTGCAAAATCAAGCAAGTCTGTGAAACCTTTTTAATTTGATCTCAGTGTCCTCTTGTGGTTCTTACAGATGGTAATAATTATACACAAAATAAGAGAAAGTGGTGGAAGAGGGGAGAGGCAAGGGACTAGTCACAGTAGGGTGGAAATTTTAAATGGTCATTAAGAATTGGAGCCAATAAAGAAAATACTGGAAAGAAGAAAAATAAAGAGGAGATTCAAGAGGCTTGTACCAACAGGGTGGAATTCTTTAGATGGTTATTAAGAAATGGGATGAATAAAGCAGACACTGATGAGATTGAAGCAAAGGTCTTAATGGATGGAACACTATCAAAGGCTGGGCATACCAAAGGGATCTCCTGCTGGACACTCCAACAATAAAGGGGCACAAACAAGCCTGCTCTATTTGCCCCAATTTGGAGGAATTTTAAAAGCTGGAAGGCAAAAATTATTACCCGACCTGTGATTGCTTGGGGCAAAAGTCAGGTCAATTAAGCAAGACAAATATTAAAGAAAGAGCCAGCGTCCCTTGGCTTGACCCTCTGCTAGGGGCCCAAAGCCTTATACATAAAAGTGGATAAAATTGGTCAAGGGGTAAAAAAGAGAACTTTTCTGGAATCCTTTACATAGGAGCCCCAGTCAGTGTGGTACCAAAACCCATTGGTGAAACCCTAACTTGAGCTACCATTACATTGAAAGAGTTGATAGGATAATGGATGTTGGATGTTTAAATAGTCTTTATGTGAAGAATTGTATCTCCTTGACCTAAATGTTTTGTAGGAATAAATGTTATGTCTGACTGCGGAATCCTCCTCCTATCTAGTATTATAAAACCAAAATATATTGATGAATTCTTAAAGAAGGCTGTAGTTAGAAATGTAAAGGATAATGGGATTGAAGTTAAAATCTGGAAGAGAAATGATGTGTCTAAACAGGCTTTGTGTGAAGGGGTTGTGTCCCTTTTACCCTGAATGTAGTATGGGGATGAATGTATCATGGGGATGAATGTCTGACTGAGAAATAGAAGACGTGCAAGTCCACCTTTAAGCAATATTAATTAGCCATGCTCCATGGGAACAAATAAGATAGTCCCAGTCTACACAGTATAGGACAGAATCTGGAGTGGTGGCCTGGACAAACTCTCTGTGTGGGGCATCTGTGAGGAGCTTAGACTGGTGTTTACCACAGAAGCCCATGGATGCTTCCCAGTGATGATCACTAGACCTTTGGACTAAAGCGTCTCCATTTTAGGGGCAATTATCATCCTGCCATCAGACATTAATTGAAATGAACCCTTGAATGAAGGACAAAAAATAAATTTAAAGCCTGAAATGCCCATGATGTCTTGCATGATGTTGGGGAAATGCTTTAATGGAGACGGCAATGCCCAGAATAATTTCCTAACAAAATGGAAATGGTTTATGTAGGATCGTGCTGCTGGGAGAAAGCAAGGAGGAGATAGTCATGAGCAGGCAGCCTCCCATGAGAAGCTGCTAGATTCTGTCGTGACTTGGACTGTGCCCTATACATAGTTCTTGATGAACTGACAAAGAGTTGTTTGGTTTAGGAACAGCAAGTTTATTTATTTTTAAAAATTTATTTATTTAATGAGAGAGAGAGAGAGTGAGTGAGAGAAAGAGAGAGAATGGGAGGGGCAGAGAGAGAGGGGGGACAGAGAGAATCCCAAGCAGTTTCTGCACTGTCAGCACAGAGCCTGATGAGGGACTTGAACTCCCAAACCATGAATGAGATCAGGACCTGAGCCAAAATCAAGAGCAGAACACTCAACCAACTGAGCCACTTAGGCACCCTGTATGAGTTTATTTCTGAACTCTTTCCTGCTTTTTAATGGAACTGTTTAATCCATTTCAATGTAATTTTATGTATTTTGGTTAAGGTCTACCATTTAATTTGTTTGTGTTTGTATTTTTATTCCTATTTCCCTGTCCGTGACTTCTTTTGGCTTAGTGGACTATTATTTAGTAATTTTTAAAAAGTATTCCATTTTAAAACATCAACTTAGATGTCAAATATAATTTAGTACCTCCCATATATATGACATTATTATATAATTTTAAATATGTATATCAATAAATAATTATTCTTTTTTAGTTGATAAATTTTTTTCCCTTTTTGTGGTTGTCTCAGGTTAACGTATTCCTTTTTTTAAAAATAGAATGTATTGTTAAATTGGCTAACATACAGCGTGTAAAGTGTGCTCTTGGGTTTTGGGGTAGATTCTCATGGCTCATCGCTTACATACAACACTCAGTGCTCATCCCAACAAGCATCCTCCTCGATAGGCTAACTTATTCCTAAGAGGTAGTAAGTTGGGGCCACATAATAAGGGGAAATGAATGCCACATTAAGGATACAGATTTATTATTGATATTCAAAAAAAAAGACTAAGATGCTACTTCCAAGGCAAATGCAAAGCCTTGGAAGTAGTTAAGATAAAACAAAATGGGTGGGTGACCTACATAAGATTTAAAGTCATTGTTACAGTTTTATTTTTTTTAATATTTTTAATTTATTTTTGAGAGAGAGATAGAGAGAGAGAGCGTGAGCAGGGGAGGGTCAGAGAGAGAGGGAGACACAGAATCCAAAGCAGGCTCGAGGCTCTGAGCTAGCTGTCAGCACAGAGGCCGATGCAGGGCTCAAACCCCCAAACCGTGAGATCATGACCTGAGCCACAGTCAGATGCTTAACTGACTAAGTCACCCAGGTGCCCTGGTTATAGTGTTTTAATTCTTACTCCAGTATATGTGTGTTAACTGTGTTACATACGGTAAGTTATTTAACCATTCTGAAACTCAGTTTCACTATCTGTAAAGGTATATAACAATACCTAAAACTAGCAGTACATTTGTGAGGATCAAAAGCAATTTATAGAAATATTGTTGGTTATGTTAATATTATTAGAATTGGTATTATTCACATCCTCTGAGGAATAAACTACTACCTTTCTCCCCTAAGAAGATAGGTATAATATCAATTTGCAAGGCACAGTCCCTTTGCATTTTTTCCATGCATTTCGTTCACTAGGGAAAGAAATAGGACTTAGGTGGCGGCTAAAACAATACGGAAGCAAGAGGCAATGCCTATTCAAATCTCCCTCTTGTTAATCTGTTAAGCCTAACCAAGTATCTCTCATTAAAATAACAAGTATAAAACCAACTTCTTAGCATCGTTCAGTACCTTCAACATCTCTCTCCTTCCGTTCATAGACAAACTTCTAAAAGTTGTCTATTATCTCTGGCTCCGTTTCCTCAATTCCTATTTACTCCTAAGTTTCTGCTGCCACGTTTCCAGATCCATCATCTCACCAAACAGCTATCGTTGAAGATCAAGGTATTTTTAAACCATATTTTTAATTTTATAAGCTTTTATTTAAATTCAAGCTTGTTGGCATACAGTGTAATATTAGTTTCAGGTGTACCATACAGTGATTCATGACTCCCATACACCAGCTGCTGCTCATCACGAGGGCTGTCCTTCATTCCCATCACCTGTTCCACCCCTTCCCCCCCACCTCCACTCTGGTAACCAGCAGTGTGTTCTCCAGAGTTCAGAGGCTGTATTTGTTCTCTCTCTCTCTCTTCCCCCTTTGTTCATTTGTTTCTTAAATTCCACATGTAAGTGAAGTCATACGTCCTATTTTTTAAAAATCTTGACACTAATATTTGTAAGACTCATACCCTGACTTGGGGGCTTATGAGGTTCTCCTGTTCTCCTTGCCTCGCCTCTCTGGTTCTCATCTCATTGGCAACTTCTCGATCTCTTTTATAGATTCATCCTCTTCTACCTGAACATGCTGCTCATATGACATCTCCTTCCTGCTTATTGTTGCATAGTTCTCTCAAACTCAATACATTCTGGGAGCCAGGCCACCGCACGATCCAGTTGCATATTCCAAACCTAAAGAATCATCTTTAGCATTTTTAACAACCCCTTAGTCAACCTGTCGAAGCATTCTGTCATTTTATCTTCTAACACTCTTTCAGATCAGTCCAGTTCTTTCTGTCGCCACCATCTTTTAAATCCAAGTAACCATCATCTATTATAAATTAAGCCCTGACATGAACAAAAGAGAGTTCTGCTTAGTGTTTTAGATGCATGGATTCTGAAGCCAATGTGCCTGGGTTCGAATCCTGCCTTTGCTACTTATTACTGGTGTGAACTTATTTGTGGAATGAAGGTAAGAACAGAATCTATTCACAGGGATAGAGGAGTCGGGGGTTCAATGAGTTAATATATGGAAATCACTCAGTAAGTGCTCATTCTTTGTTAGCTAGTATCCACACATATACGCACAAGCCCCACTCATCTCCTGACTTTAGCCTGAGTGGAATTTTTCAAAATACAAATTTGATCATTTTACACAAATGTTCTTTCTCAGATTCAATAGGAGGTTTCCATGACACTTAATATAAAGGAGAAAAGTCATAACGTCCCTACAAGGCCCTACACAGTCCAGCCTCTACCTCTCTTTCCCACTTCATCTCTCATCATTGTTCCCCCAATATCTGTGTATGCCCTCTGCTCCCTCCCGCCATCAGGTGTGAGCATGGACTACTGCTTCTGCATGGAATCACCTCCCTTTTTGTCTCTAACTCTTGCGCATCATTTAGATCTCAGCTAAGATGTTATATCCTAGGAATTCTTCCCTGACATAGCTATCTGGTGCATTAGGCTGCTCAAGACTAATTTTCCAATTGCATGGTGAAGACAGGAGCAGATTTTTTTTTTTAACGAGTAGGCTTCAACAGAGAACAGAGTCATGGAAAGTGGATAAAGACTGCACACACTCAGACATTGCCTCCAATGTCCCAAGGCCTTATGGAGAAAGGAGAGACACTTTGGGCAAACAGAGGCATTAAGGATTACAAATATTCCCCAGGGAGAAGTTGGTATACACTGACAGCCAGGAAAGGTAGATGAAGCCAGTCTGACTGCCCACGGTTTCTCGAGGAGACAGGCTATTTCCTTGTCTGGCCAGGAGAAATGTCCGGCGAGTTGGCCCAAAGGCTGCCAGCCTCTAATGGGACCAATATAGAGCCATCCTGGCGTACCAGGAGTGATCAGGCAAGCAGGCACTGCATTTCCTGGGCACACTGAGGGTCATCAGGCACCTGTGGGCGGAGTTTCCCAGACACAAGTGCCCACCTATCTGCTTTGAAAACACACAGCTAGATGTGGCTTCTGGAAACTGGCAATGTCCTAGTTCTTGATCTACATGCTAGTTAAGTGGATGTGCTCACTCTTTCATGGTTCATTGAGACACGGGATTATATTTGCACTTTTATGTATGTATACTTCAGTAAGATAAATTTTAGAATGATCTTACATTTATATTTCAAACATAAAATTGACACCTGGATTCCAACTTTTACATTATAATCAATGTGTATCAACCAGTTTGTATATAAGGAATGTAACCTTCAACTCATTCAGGGACAGTTCTGACAAAAACACAGTCTTCTCATAAAGTGACATTTGTTTTAGAGGCCCTAGCATTGGGAGGGAATTGTTTCGGGGAATTCTTTCCAGGAATGTAGGCCAAATTATCCTGTTTTAAGTTCTCCTAGTGGTCTGTCACTCACCATCATGCTACTTGCCTTTGTTGTCATTTTATATTCATTCTCTGGACTGTTTGATTAATGCCAGCCCCTCACACAAGGACACGCCCCATTACGACTGAGGCCATCTCTATTATATTCACTGCCGAATCCCCAAGATCTGACACAGTACCTGGAATTTCATAGGTGCTCAGCAACAATCAGTTAAATGAATACATGAATCAAACAAATACAGAGAGACAAAAATGGCAGGGCATGGAGGGTGGGAGTGAGGTTGTAGGCATTGAGAATAGAAAGTCTGCCCTCTTTAAACTGATTTAAAAAGGATAGAGTTGTTGAATCACTCTAATGGACACCTGAAAATAATTAACACTGTATGGTAATGTACTGGAATTAAAATAAAAAGCTTACTAAACAAATTAAAAATAAAAACACGGACATCTTAAGGAAAAAAAAAGTGATTTGAAAAGACAAAAGGATAGCTTTACCAGGATCGTGCAAGAATATCATTTACATCCTATCAGCTTGTGAGTTCCTTTATAGGAGCACCAGCTTCCAAATTCCAGCTTGGTTTTCATCAAAAAAAAAAAAAAAAAAAAAAACCCCAACTCGAAAGTGTACCATAAAACCAGTGTGCCACATTCTATTGCTGCAGTGGCCAGAGAAGGAACAGAGCATGGGAATATGCCCTTCACGTGGATTTTCACCGGAGAGTGAAATATTGCTCTGAGCCTCCCGAATTTCTCTGTAATGCAGTACTGACAGATTGGAAAGTTAATGCGTAACCTTGCAACCTTTTGGCTCCCAAAAATCACAGAAAAAAGGGACTCATCTTTAAAAACATGCCTGAACCATCCAGATAGCTTTATATATACTTGTACATGGTTCCCTCCCATCTTCCCCTGCATATTCCTCGTTATCAGGTATCTTTATATATGTAATTAAACTCGTCCATCACTATTCTGACATGAACAGTAGTCTGATACAGCTTTCTCCTTCAAAGAAATAGCATCTAATTTGTCAGTCACCAACACCTTCAGGTGTCTTTTCAAATGTGCTGAACAGAACATACAATGAACTGCACATCACCCGTATGTATAGATTAAACTTTCAATCAAGAACTACTCAGAGCTAAATCATTATAAGAATGACATATCTTGTATACCACATCCTGTTGGAGCTTTTCACATTTCTCTAAGCTTATAGTAAGGTTCACAAAATAGAATTAAGGAAGAAGACTCTTAGGAAAAGAAGGGAAAAATCATAAATGTGTAGTGACAGGTACAAATGATTTTTTTCCCTTTTAGAAAACAAACTCCCCATGTAACAATGTCTTATCAGGGAAAATGCAAGGCAATTCTCAAATTTTCCAAGATTCTTAAATGATAGAAAAAAATAAATGTTTTGCTACCTGGAGCCAGCCTGTTTTCCTCTCATTGTGATTGAAGTGCCTATTATTAGAACTGCTCATTTTGTTTATCAAAGGATAGCCTTAAAAATCTTCTAAAATTCAAATGTGGTGTGCTCAGGCTAACAAAGTAAATCATCAACACATCTAAGTAGTGATTACAGTCATATTATTTAGCTGTCACTTAAGACAGAGAAAGGAGTTGAGGTAACGATGAGATGGGAGACGTCTGATGAGGTAATGATCTTAAGTATGGTCCAGGGAGGCAGGCTACTAAAGACAAGAAGAAAGAGGGCAATAGGCCCTTGGACAAAAATGCTAGCAGAAAGGTTTCAAATAGAGGGTTGGCCCAGATGATATATGTTGATGTTATTACCTCCTAGAGATGGAGTCTATTTTTTTAAGTTTGTTTGTTTGTTTATAGAGAGCCCTCATGCAAGCCAGGGAGGAACAGAGAGGGGGGAGAGAAGGAGAGGGCTCTCAGCACAGAGCCCAAAGTGGGAGTCGAGCTCATGAAATGTGAGATCATGAACCTGAACCAAAATTAAGAGTCAGACACTTAACCTAATGAGCCACCCAGGTGCCCCTAAAGATTTTATTTTTTAAATGTAATCTCTGCACCCAACATGGGGCTCAAACCTCCAACGCTGAGATCATGAGTCACACACTGTACTGACTGAGCCAGTCAGGCACCCCTGGAGATGAGTTTGATCGCCAAGCCCCAACTGGAGTGTCAGTTGCACTGCCTTCCAAAGGATAAAATATAGAAAGGGGAAACCTTATAATAGAGAAACCTGGAAAAGACTCCTGACTTACTCAGTTTGGGCTGCTAAAACAAAATACCATAGACTGGGTGACATAAATGACAGAGATCTATCTGTAACATTCTGGAGGCTGGAAATCCAAGATCGCAGTGAGAACATGGTTGAGTTCTGGTGAAAGTCCTCTGATGGGTTTCAGACCATCAACTTCCTTTTGGATCCTCACATGGAGGAAAGAGGGCAAATAATCTCTCCGGGTTCCTTTTATGAGGGCACTAATGCCATTCATACAGGCTCCACTCTCATGACCCAATCACCTCCCAAAGGCCCCACCGCCTGATCCTATCGCATTGAGAATTAGGATTTCAACATACAAATTTTGTGGGAACATGTTCACTCCATTGCAACTATCTTAACCAAATGATCAAAGTTAATATCACCAGTAATGAGTCATGTTGATATCACGTATTCCCCCGCTCCATATGATGTGGTCAAAAGGGCATCTTACCTGTGTGGTATTCCTCTAAAACCCCCTAACTACTATCTAATCATGAGAAAAGTATCAGACAAATTCCAACAGAGGGACAGCTTTAAAACTACTTGACTAGTCACTTTCAAAAACTTCCAGTGTCATGGAGCACATGTAAGTTAAATTACAATGAGATAAAATGTAGAGGGGCACCTGGGTGGCTCAGTGGGTTAAGCATCTGACTTCAGCTCAGGTCACGATCTCGTGATCTGCCCATCTGTCACTCAGACTCTGTCTGTCTCTCTCTCTCTGTCTCTCTCCAAAACAAACAAATGTGGGGCAATGTGCTATCCTGGATTGGATCCTGGAACAGAAAAAAAGGACATTAGTAGAAAAACTGCTGAAAAAGAAGTGACATCTGGAAGTTAAGTTAGTAGTGATATTGGTTCTGGCTTTCTCAAATGTACCACAATAATGTAAGATGTTACCATTACGAGTGCGTGGTACAAGGAAACTCTAGACTATTTTTGCATTATTTTCTGTAAATCTAAAATTATTCCACAATGAAGAATTTGTTTTAAAAATAATGCTAAAATTGCCTTCGATTTTTTGTCACTATCCTTAAAAGAAGTTATAAGCATTTTGTTTGGGAAAAGATGGGGCAAGGCTAGAGTTAAGGGCAATAAATGAAAGGCACACAGGCCTTGACGCCTCTTTGCTAGAGCAGGCGTAACCAAACGCCAGACTCGGGGGCTAAGCAACCGATGTGCATTTTGTCACAGTTCTGGACACTAGTCATTGAGATCAAGGTGTTCATATGGTTGGTTTCTTTGAGGCCTCTCTCCTTGGCTTGTTAATGGCCATGTCTCCCTCCCTATCCCCATGTCTTTACGGAGTCCCCCCTCTGTGTTTGTCTGTGTCCTAATATCCTCTTTTTTTTTTAATGTTTATTTTGAGAGAGGGAGACAGAGTGTGAGTAGGGGAGGGGAAGAGAGAGAGAGAGAGAGAGACACAGAATTCAAAGCAGGCTCCAGGCTCTGAGCTGTCAGCACAGAGCCTAACGCGGGGCTCAAACCCATAAACCACAAAGTCATGATCTGAGGGATGCTCAATGAATGAGCCACACAGGGGCCCCTAATCTCCTCTTATTATAAGGACATCAGTCAGATTGGACTAGGGCCCAATCTAGTGACTTCAGTTTATCTTAATCATCTCTTCAAAGTTCTATCTCCATATATAGTGACCTTCTGAGGTACTGTGGGTTAGGATTTCAATATGTGAATTTTGGAGAAAGGACACAATGCAGCCCATAACAGAGCCCAACTGACCTGAGTTCTAATCCCTCATATTAATATAAGAAAATCACACAGCATAGTTCCTGGAAGAAAGTGATTGCTCTATGCATGTGTACTGTGATGGGTATAATTAGTGTTTTCTGGGCAAAATCTAAAGCCATTCAGATTCTCCTATTATTCTGAGAGGGGGAGAGCATCACAGTAATGACTGAGATGGAATATCATCCCAACCTGGAAACAGTGCGGAGGGGCGCCTGGGGGCCTCAGTCCATTGAGTGCCCAACTTCGGCTCAGGTCATGATCTCACGGTTCCTGAGTTCAAGCCTCTCTGTTGTCAGCACAGACCTCGCTCTGGATCTTCCCGCCCTCCCTCCCTCCCTCCCTCTCTCTCTCTCTCTCTCTCTCTCTCTCTCAAAATTGAATAAAAATTCAAAAATGAAGGAGAAGAAACAGCAGTGCTGACATGCAGGGTGACTGCCTGCTCAGAGACCTCAGCCTTACAGGGTTTCCTTCAGATGCTGTCGAAAACCTCAGGGCTGCAGCATCCGAGGAAGACACAGCAAGGGAGGCCAGTCTGCTCAGTGCCAAACAGAAATGAAAAGGTTAATTAAATAAGGCACCAAATGTATAAACCAATTTAAAAGTAAGTTCCAGAAAAAAGATTAAACTGCCAGGATAACTTTTTGGTTTTGCCTCTTTTCTAGGTGCCTGGAGGAAGAGAAGCTGGTCACTCAGACCCTCTACTCTCCTCTGTCCTGGAAGAAAGTGCACCCTGCCAGTGACTGGCACCCGATGCAGACAGATCCATGGTTTAGCTATCCTTTCTCCAATTTCTTTTTTTAAGCAGAGAAAATGACATGAGGGTATCAGGAAGGTTGCTGTGACAACACTCTATCCTATTGGTCTGCTATCAGGGCCTTTCCATTAGAGTTCTCAAGAGAAAGAGACATGATAGGATGTATAGATGATACAGATATACAGAGAGATACAAAGAGAGGGAGAGATCACAAAAAAAATCTTTGTCGGTTCTAACACATTTGTTCTTCCCATGATCTCCTGAACTCAACTGCCAAGTTTCAAAACAACTGTCATGGGGGCTCCTGGTTGGGTCAGTCAGTTGAGCGTCCGTCTGGCTTCGGCTCAGGTCATGATCTCACGGTTTGTGGGTTCGAGCCCCACGTGGGGCTCTGTGCTGACAGCTCAGAGCCTGGAGCGTGCTTCCGATTCTGCGTCTCCCTCTCTCTCTGACCCTCCCCCTCATGCCCTATCTCTGGGTGGCTCAGTCGGTTAAGCATCCAACTTCGGCTCACGTCAAGATCTGATGGTTTGTGAGTTCAAGCCCTGCATTGGGCTCTGTGCTGACAGCTCAGAGCCTGGAGCCTGCTTCAGATTCTGTATCTCCCTCTTTCTATGAACCTCTCACTGTCTCTCTCCCTCTCAAAAAAAAATTAAAAAATTTAAAAAACAACCATTATGATTTTGCTTGGTATCCCATTAAGCTCATTAATTACTTTGGAAAGAAATGAATCGTTTTATAATCTTGAGACCTACAATTCAGCACCACAATATGCTTCTCTATTTATTTAATTTCCTTTGATGACTTCAACACAGTTTTGTGGCTTTCTTCATGTAGGTCTCACACATGCATTGTTAAGGTTATTTATTATTATTTTTAATTAAATAGCATTATGTTTAATACAATAAACTTTTTTCACCCAAGGGTTAATTACAGATTTATTTTTATGTTTTTTATTTTTTATTAAATTTATTTATTTAAATTCAAGTTAGTTAACATAAAGAGTAGTGTCAGTCTCAGGAGTAGAACGCAGTGATTCCTCACTTACATATGACACCCAGTGCTTAGCCCGACAAGGGTCCTCCTTAATGCCCATCCCCCACTTAGCCCATCCGTCCACTCACCTCCTGTTCAGCAACCCTCACTTTGTTCTCTGTACTTAACAGTCTCTTAAGGTTTGCCTCCGTCTCTCTTTTTATCTTATTATTTTATTTTTACTTCCATTCCTCTATGTTCATCTGTTTGGTTTCTTAAATTCCACACAGGACTGAAACCATATGATATTTGTCTTTCTCTGACTGACTTATTTCACTTAGCATAATACACTAAGCTTATTTATTATTCATTAACCTTTAAAGTTTAGGTTGTTAATGTAGATGGAATTTTTAAAGTGTATTTTTAACTGCCTATTAAGGATATATGGGGAAAATATTATTTGTGTATCTCTATTGTGACCAGCTGATCAGTTCTGGAATCAAACTAAAAGGGCATCCTGATTATTCAGTACGTTGAATATATGTTAATCATAAACACACATTAATCATAAAATTCAGTTATTTTGCTCTCCTGTTCCCCTTGTTAACTGAGGCCTAATCAATAATATTGCAGTTTGCAGTGCCAAATGAAGATGAAAGTATACATAAGAACTCAATAAATTTAATTGGATTACATGTTGAACTCTTCCGGGAGTGCTAGCTTTAGGATCAGTAGTAGAATATTGACATTCTGAACTTCCCTTGTTATGGACGATGTATATCGTGATGTGCCAGAGCCTGACACATAGCAGACGTGAAAGAAATGTTTACAGTAATGGCAGTGGTATTAGCATGTGCTATAAGGATACTGTTGTTAGATGATAGTGTATTTACCACAATGGCATTTACTTATCACTTAAGTTCTGGGAGCTTATCTTTTCCTCAGAATTCTCTGTATGATTTCTAATTTCTTGGTATATCAAATAATATTGTGCAGAAATTATAGCTATCTTTTACTTTTTAAATATTTTTATTTTAATATTTATTTATTTTTGAGAGACAGAGCAGGAGCAGAGGAGGGGCAGACACACACACACACACACACACACAGACACACACAGAATCTGAAGCAGGCTCCAGGCTCTGAGCTAGCTGTCAGCACAGAGCCCGATGCAGGGCTCGAACCCACGAACCATGAGATCATGACCTGAGCCAAAGTCAGACACTTAACTGACTGAGCCACCCAGGCACCCCTATGGCTCTCTCTTCTAAGAACTTACTATGTGTCCTCATTTAATCTTCACAACAACTAAATGTGGTGGTACTACCACTATATCCATTTTACTGACAAAGAAACTGGGATCTCTTGAGCTTCTGGATACTTCCCCTAGGTATTAAACAGACTGAAGTTTTTGCCCAGTCTCACTCTAAAGCCTCTGCTTCTGGCACTCCAGCTGCCTCCTTTTCCCACTGGCATCATCTCCTCTGCTGGGGCTTCAAAATACCTCCCTGCAAGGTATACAAATTAAACTGGTGCCCATATGCATAAAGAATAAATTCACTTATTAAGAACTTACTTCTAACCAACTTTAAACATTAATTAAGGCTTTATTTAAACTTATATTGTCTTAGATGGCATCTGTTCCAATGCACATAGGAAACTAAGACCTTGAGAGAAAAGATGAGTAGTCACGGTCACACAAGGAGTTTGTGGCAAATAGGATCGAGGTCCACTGTCTAAAGGCGCTCTTTCTATAGCCCTTGGGAGAACACACAATTTTGTTCTAAAAATCTCAAATATCACAATAGCACAACCTTCTGGATAAGCCAGAATATGGTTGGTTAATCATCCTGTTTGTGCGGTACAATGCTGATGTTAGGAATCAATTCACATCTAAAAACAAAATGTGTTCTCTAAGTAGCATGGAGCCCAGAAACAAAGAAGTTCAATTCATAAAAGCTAAACATCTGTTTGCATTTGGCTTCCTCCCAGCAAGTGAGCACTCATTTCTGTTGAGCTTTTGTGTTTTTCTTGAAAACAGTAAACCTTTGGAAAATACGAACATTTGTTCTCCTCATTATTGTGGTGAAACAAAGGTTTGGAGGGGACAGAAGGGAAAGGCAAACACTTTTGCAAACATCTCCCACAGGCCAGCCGGCAGAATTATTGGCAACAAGCACAGGCAAGGCTAGGTAAATGTAAAGTTTTTAAAAAACTGATGTGTGTGTGTGCACGTGCACATGTATGCACGTGTGCGCATGTTTCCAGGAATCTGCTTCTCATAGAAAGTAGCTTAACTAAATGTTTCTGAAAACTATTACCTATCATCATCCCTCCAGCTGACGGACGACTCCCTAGTCTTCATCTGATGCAAAGTAGCCATCTCAGTGAAACACTTAATGTGGTATGATGCCCATCCCTATGTAAATCAACCTCTCCTTGAAGGTTCGCCCAATGGACTGGCTGCCAGCTACTGAATGTCTAAGTGAGCGGGTCTTGTTTACTGTCCTAGGGAGTTATAAATAAAGCCAGCAAAGCTTCTCAATTAAAAGAACATCACTTTGCTCTCTCCGTGTAAGTAAACAGAAGCCAGATGCACAGGGCACAACGTAAAATGAGAGTCATGTGTTTTCTTTTGTGAAAATAGCCTCAGATTGGCAACGAAAATATATGAGAATCTGTAAAATGCTTTGTTCTCTGCAAGCCATATTTTCTGACTCACAGATTCAAGTATGTTACATATCTTTTCCAAAACACAATACAAAGATTTCCTTCTTTGATGTCTTGTGATAGCTTAAAACTCCTCTATGACATGGTTGGAAAGGGAGCAGTATCTGTCTGGTATAGAGATTTCGTTTTTCATAAATTAAAATTGCTATTGAGTTAGTCATACGTGGAAATTCTGAACTGCAACAACCTGAACATAGGCATGGAAAACAAACTGTGCCTTTGGATACAAGAATGCTATCGTTTTAAAAGGTATTTTTTTAATAAGTAGAATCTTTTAAATTTTGATTCATTACTATACCTATGGATGTATGAGACCTAGTCATATTCCAAGATCACTATTTTCCAATACTTAGTAAGAATAAATGTATAAAAGGACCTGATAAAAATCAAACAGGTCTCTTTTTTCCCCTTTTCTTTCTTCCTTTTTTTTTTTTACACTGTTCTCTGTCATCACAATCACAGTTTCTCTAATATGCTTCAAAATAATTTGTGTTCTTTTCATTTCACTTACAAATATCCCCATTCAGGTCTATGGGGAAATAAACCCATATAAAGTAGAATTGTACAACTGTTTAAATAATTATTTCAAATTACTCCAACTCCATGAGAAAGAGCCTCATTATACCTCATTAGGAATTTAATATTCCAAAAAGCATTTTATGATAGATAAGATTTTTTTATGTTTTTTATTTATTTTTGAGAGACAGAGAGAGGCAGCACAAGCAGGGGAGGGGCAGAGAGAGAGGGAGACACAGAATCCGAAATAGGCTCCAGGCTCTGAGCTAGCTGTCAGCACAGAGCCCGACGCAGGGCTCAAACCCACGAACCATGAGATCATGACCTGAGCTAGACGCTAATCCAACTGAGCCACCCAGGCGTCCCTAGATAAGATTTTAAAAATAAAAAAAATGAAGACAGAGTAGAGCTTTCGAGAGGATCTAATATATGAAAATTATTTCATACAGCATCAGAGACCTTTGATTTTCATCCTTACTGTGGTTCTATAAGCCATAATCCCAATCCACATGTAATGGCAAAAAGAGAAGAAAACTATAAATAACTACAAACATTTCCCCACCCTCCCACATATATACATACCAGCATATACATAATTCCCTTATATAGAAAACAGAATATTACTGGCAGAATAAAGCATAGGCTTTGCCATTTACTAAATATGACATTGGGCAAAGGAATCTACCAATCTGAGCTGTGTTTTCTACCTTGTGAAACACTGGTGAGCATGTTTTTTCATATCGTCGTCAAGATAATCAAAGAAAATAATGTGAATGCTCATTGTATAAACTACAAAGTGCTATACACATACAAGTCTTTTGTTTTTGTTGCCTTTCTCTTCCAAAATTCTGGATATAGAGTCAGCTGAAAAACATTTCTAAAATGAACATATACATTGATAGAACATAATTTTACTGACTATATAACTATGATAAAGTTTCCCACATCATACTGTAGACTCCTGATTCTATTGCAATTAATAACTTGTATATATTGTGTGGCAGATTTGAGTTTAAGAGGGTCATATCCATGAGC
Source organism: Suricata suricatta (assembly GCF_006229205.1). Classification (NCBI taxonomy): domain Eukaryota; kingdom Metazoa; phylum Chordata; class Mammalia; order Carnivora; family Herpestidae; genus Suricata; species Suricata suricatta. The sequence goes on from NC_043717.1 coordinate 103,264,993, forward strand.
CACATGTGTGGATTTCATAAAAATGAAATATTTTAGAGGATCAAGGGGTTTAAATTTCCGCTTGTAAGATAAATAAGTCATGAGGATGTACTGCATGTCCCAGAGAATATGGTCCATAATATTGTATTAGCTTTGTATGGTGACAGAGAGTAACTAGACTTATGGTGGTGATCAGTTTGCAGTGCATACAAATATCAAATCACGATGTTGTACACATCAAACTAATAGATTATATGTTGATTATACCTCCTTAAAAAATAACCCAGTCCCATCCTTGGCAATTCAGTTGAAAATGTTACAAAAACCATTATGAATTTTTAGAAATGAAAAAGTGGGTATAATGACATTTAGAGATCTGAAGAAGTAAAGAATATTTATAATTCTATTCTAATACATTTCAAAATCTCAATCAAATGGACAATAAGTAATCCACGTTAAAGAGAGTTAGAAAACCCAAGCAAATGAATACCCAATGAAATAAATCAGAAAACCAATGTTAACGTTTTAGTCTTTCTTGATTCCTCTCTGCTTCTCATAACTCACACTTACTCTGTAAGGAAATCCTACTGCCTCTGTCTTCGAAGCACATCCCAACTGGGACCGTTCCTCTGTCAACCTCCACTGCGGCCACTCAGCCAAGCCATCATCTTAGCAAGCCTGGACCTTTGCATAAGGTTCCTAATTAGTCTCCCTGTTACACCTTTTCTCCCCTTTAGTTTACTTTCAGCATAGCAGCCAGAGAGAGCTTCTCAAAACCCAAGTGTCAGGGGTGCTTGGGTGGCTCAGTTGGTTGAATTTCTGAGTTGAGCTCAGGTCATGATCTCGTGGTTTGTGAGTTCAAGCCCTGCATCAGGGCTCTGTGCTGAGAGCTCAATGTCTGGAGCCTGATTCGGATCCCCTGTCCCCCCTCTCTGGGCCCCTCCCCCCTCTCAAAAATAAAGAAACATTTTTTAAAAATCTAACTGTCAGTCAAGGTGAAGAAATAAGAATCATACTGACCCTCCTGCTTTAAGCAACAGGAAGCCAGGGGGGAAAATGAAGCCAGGCGTTCCGGGCACTGAACAGCAAACAGGAACATGATACCTGACAGAAGGACAATAATATTATTTTACCAGCTTATTTCCTTGTAGCAGTTTGTAGGCTACATCTCAGGGAGGGAAAACCCATTTAAACCCTGCAGCAATCCTGAGCCAAGAAGATATAAATAGAAAAATAGAAACCGAGAAAGAGCAGGGAGGTAAAAATATGTGGCACAGGGGCGCCTGGGTGGCTCAGTCGGTTAGCATCTGGCTTCGGCTCAGGTCATGATCTCACGCTTCGTGGGTTCGAGCCCAGCGTCGGGCTCTCTGCTGACAGCTCAGAGCCTGGAGCCTGCTTTGGATTCTGTGTCTCCCTCTCTCTCTGACCCTCCCTTGCTCACGCTGTCTCTCTCTGTGTCTCAAAAATAAAAATAAAAAAACAAAAAATATGTGGCACATATTACCGGAGACTAGGGAGCTACCCAAAGAGAATGAAAGGGCTCTGTATATATGCAGAGGGGGAGGCCCAGGCCCTTGGCTGAGCACTGATCTGTGCACACATGACAGGAACTTACCTGAGGTCTTCAACAGAACAGAGAGGATGAGGCTGAGCAGTTCCGAAAGTCCACACACATCTCGAAATAGTTCATGCTCCCACAAATCAGAGGGAGAAGGTTCTGTAGTATATGGGTCATAGGTTGAATTATCAGAATGCTATCACCTTAGTAGTGAGGCTACATTAACTCTAGGTGAGAAGCTGCTCTGAATCATACCCAGCAAAGTTAAAATCAAGCCCTGAAGTGACCTAACTGATTCAAAGTAACGAAACTGCAAGTCAGAATAAAACCCAACCATTCTTTTAAACTTATTTATTTTGAGGGAGAGAGATAGCATGAGTGAAGGAAGGGCAGAGAGAGAGAGAGGGAGACAGAGAATCCCAAGCAGGGATTCTGTCAGCAGAAGCCCAATGTGAGGCTTGAACCTCACCAAGCCGTGAGATCATGACCTGAGCCAAAATCAAGAGTGGGAGGCTTAAATGACTGAGCCACCCAGGTGCCCCAAAACCCAACAATTTTTAAATTACAACAAATGCTAGTATCCAAAAGGATAAAATTTCCCAATCATGCAAAGAAGCAAGAAAATGTAACCTATTATGATGAGAAAAAATATCAATCAATAGAAACAAATCCAGATATAACAGGAATGGTAGAACTACCAGAGACAACAAAATAACTAATATGTGTTTATTAGCATATACACTTCATATGCTCCCAGACGCTTCATTGCAATAGGAGCATAATGAGGAGAGTAAAAAAGTACCAAATGAAACTTGTAGAGATACAAAATATCTGAAATTAAAATACACTGGATGTACTTATTAGCCAGTTAGATTCTGCAGAAGAAAATCTCAGTGAGCTTGAAGTGACAGCAACAGAATCTATCCAAATTGAGACACCCAGAGGGAAAAGAATGAATGATAAATGTGAATAGAGCATCACTGAACAATAAAACAATATCAGGTTGTAATAGCGGCTGGAAATTTTTGAAGTTTGAGGAAAACTATAAACTCACAGGTCTAAGAAATGTGAACTCCAAGGAAAATCAACCTAAAGACAGCCACATCAAGGTACATTATAATCAAATTACTGAAAACCAGTGGTAATGAGAAATCTTTACAACAGCCAGAGTTAAATGACTCATTATATACAGGGAAACACAGAGAAGGATGACAATACACTTCTCATCAGCAATTATTAAGAGAGGCTAAAGTAAAGCAGCATCTTTAAAGAACTGAAAGAAAACTCTGTCAACCTAGAATTCTCTATCTAACCAAAGTAGGTTTCAAAAATGAAGGCAAAATAAAGAGATTTTCAGTGTCTATTTTTTTGGTATCTGATTTTCAGAAACAGAATTTATGACCAGCCTATTTGTATTGCAAGAAATGTTACAGAAAGTTCTTCAGGCTAAAGGCAAATGAAGCCACATAAAAATGTGTGTCTATACAAAGAAAGAACCCCCCAAATACTAAATGTGGGGGGGGTAAAAACACTCTTTTCTTCATTTTTAAAAAGTCATATTAAAATGTAATTGATCACTTAAATCACTTAAAGCAAAACATACCATCATATATTGTGTGGTTTAAAATGATATTTATACAGGATGGGTGACATAGATGATGGACAGTAAGGAGGGCATTTGTGATGAGCACTGGGTGTTGTATGGAAGTAATGAATCACTAATTTCTATACCTGAAACTAATAGTACACTGCATGTTAATTAACTGGAAGTTAAATAGAAACTTGAAACAAAATTTAAAAATAAATATAAGTAGTGGTGCCTGGGTAGTTCACTGGGTTAAGCATCTGGCTCTTGGTTTTGGCTCAGGTCATGATCTCATGGTTTGTGAGTTCGATCTCCATATTGAGTTCTATGCTGACAGTGTGGAGCCTGCTTGGGTCTCCGTCTGTCTGTCTGTCTCTCTCTCTCTCCCTCTCTCAAAATAGATAAATAAACCTTGAAAAACAAATAAATAAATAAATAAAATTTATGATAAAAATAACCCCAAAAAATAGGAAGGTAGAAAATAGAAACATATTATTGTCAGGTTCTTTCACAATACTTGATATAACTTACTATTACTTAAAAATAGGTAGTATATGTTAAAAATGTTATGCTGTAACTCTAAGGCAACCAAAACACAAATTTAAAAACTAGCAAGCAAAGAGTGGCGATGCAATGGGATCATAAAAAGTTGTCCAAGAGAAAGCAAGGAAAGAGGAAAAATAAAACAAAGAGTAAATGGGACAAATATAAAATTAATAGCAACATAGTAGGTTTAAACCCAAAGTGATCAATAATTACACTAAATTTAAATGTAAACACTACAATTAAAAGTCATTTGTCATATTGGGTAATAAAGCAAGCCCCAAAAACATGCTATATACAAGAAACTTTATTAAAAAAATATTTAAGTATAATTAAATTCAATAGTATATTAGTTTCAAGTGTACAACATATTAATTCAACAATTCTATATATTATTCAGTGCTCACCATGATAAGTATAGTCACCGTCTATCATCAAATAATGTTATTACAACATTATTGTCTATATTCTCTATGTGATACTTTTCATCCCCAGAGCTTATTTATTTTATACCTGGAAGTCTCTACCTCTTAATATCCTTTATCAATTTCACCCTTCCTTCTACCCACCTCCCCTCTGGCAACCATCAGTTTATTCTCTGTATTTAAGAGTCTGTTTTTTGTTTGTCTCTTTTTTTCTGTGTTTTGTGTTTTAGATATTGCCTAGAAGTGCAATTATATGCTCTTTCTCTGTCTGACATGTTTCACTTAGCGTAATACCCTCTAGGCCTATCCATGTTGTCTCAAATGGCAAGATCACATTCTTTTTTTATGGCTGAGTAATATTCACTCCAAAGGCGACATCCAGATGGCCAACAGACATATGAAAAGATGTCCAACATCACGTACCATCAAGAAATGCAAATCAAAACCATAATGAGATATGTTGCAATGACTAGAATCAAAAGACAAGAAGTAACAAGTGTTAGCCAGGATGTGGAGGAAAAGAAACCCTTTTGTACAAGTGGTAGGAATGCAAACTGGTGCAGCCACTGTGTAGACAGCATGGAGGCTCCTCAAAAAGTTAAAAATAGAACTACTATATGATCTGGTAATCACAGTACTGGGTATTTACCCAAAGAATATGAAATCACTAGTTTGAAAGGATATATGCTCCTCTATGTTTATTGTAGCATTACTTACAATAGCCCAATTATGGAAATAGCCTAAGTGTTCACTGACTGATGAATGGATAAAGAAGATATGATATACATACACAATGGAATATTATTCGGCCATAAAAAAGAATGAAAGTTTGCCATTTGCAACAACGTGGATGGATCTAGAGAGTAAAATGCTAAATGAAATAAGCCAGTCATAAAAAGGCAAATACTATGATTTCACTCATATGTGGAATTTAAGAAACAAAACAAAGGGGGAAAAAAAAAGAGAGAAACCAAGAAACCAACTCTTAACTATAGAGAACAAACTGATGGTTATCAAAGAGAATGTGGGTGGGGGGATGCGTAAAATAAGTGAAGGGGATTAAGAATACACCTATCTTGATGAGCACTTAGTAATATATGTGGTTATTGAATCACTATATTGTATACCTGAAACTAATATAACATTGTATATTAACTACACTGGAATTAGAATAAAATAAAATAATTTTTAAAAATAGAAATTTTATATAATACAGTAATTCCACCTCAGGGTTTTTATCCAAAGAAAATTAAAACACTAATGTGAGGGGGGCGCCTGGGTGGTTCAGTCAGTTAAGTGTCCGGCTTCGGGTCAGGTCATGATCTCACGGTTCGTGGGTTCCAGCCCCACATCAGGCTCTGTGTTGACACCTAGCTCAGAGCCTGGAGCCTGCTTCAGATTCTGTATCTCCCTCTCTCTCTGACCCTCCCCTGCTTGAGCTCTGTCTCTCAAAACTAAATTTAAAAAAAAACATAAAAAAATAAAACTAATGTGAAAGGATACATGCACCCCGATATTTATTGCAGCATTGTTTCCAATACCCAAGACATAGAAGCAACCCAAGTATCCATCCATAGGTAAATGGATGAAGAATTCAATTTAAACATAAAGACACAGAATAAAAGCAAAAGTATGGAAAAAATATATACCATACAAATACTAACCAAAGTAAAGCTACAAAAGTTGTATTAATATCAGAGAAAATAGACACTGGAACAAGGAATATTATCAGGGATAAGGAAAGTCATTTCACATTAATAAAAATGTCAATACATGAAGTAAAATCTGAAAGGAGTGAAAAGATGAATACATAAATCCACAAAGATGGTTGGCAACTTAAACTACACTCTAAGTACCTAGTAGACCTGGTGAAGACTTCCCAAATGGTCAAATGAGAATGACCATAATCGGCTCCTCCATAACTGTAATGAAAATACAGAAGTCCCCTCTTATCCACAATGTCGCTTTTCCTCAGTCTCAGACACCCACAGTCCACAGTGGCCTGGAAACAGACGTTAGTAGCCTAACATGTCACAATGCCTATGGCATTCATCTCATGTCATGTCCTCATGTAGCGGGCATTTTATCACCTCACACCAGTACAAGAAAAAGAGTGAATACATACAGTAAGATATATTGAGGGAGAGATCACATTCACATTTTTTTTTACAATATATTGTTATAATCGCTCTATCATATTTTAGCTGTTGTTAATCTCTTCCTGAATCTAGTTTCTAAATTTGACTCTCTTATAGGTATACATGTTATAGGGAAAAGTATAGTCTATATAAGACTCAGTAAGGTTCAGTACTACCCATAGTTTCAGGCATCCACTGGGGGTCTTGAACTGCATTCCCCAAGGATAAGCAGGGGAACTATCATACTGGCAAATTTGTCAAAATCAGGGGCACCTGGGAGGCTCAAGCATTTGACTCTTGATTTCAGCTCAGGTGATGATCTCATAGCCCTGGGAGGGACCACCGCACTGTCCTCTGTGCCAAAAGCAAGCAGCCTGCTTGGGATTCTCTCTCTCCCTCTCTCTCTGCCTGTTTCCTCTTTGTGTGCATGCACAAGCTCTCTTTCTTTCTCAACACTAAATAAATAAACTTTAAAAAATACTCCCTAGGGGCACCTGGGTGGCTCAGTTGGTTAAGCATCCAACTCTTGCTTTCAGCTCAGGCCATGATCTGAGGTTCCTGAGTTCAAGCCCTGCATTGGGCTTTGTGCTGACAGCATGGAACCTGCTTGGAATTGTCTCCTCCCCCCTCCACGACCCCTTTTCCACTTGTGAACACTCTCCCTCTCTCTTAAACAAATAAACTTTTAAAAATCTTTAAAAAATACTCCCTAAAAATTGTCAAAATCAACTTTTTCAGAGCTTTGGAAATTAACCAGTAACTTGCAACTACTAAGGGCTTATCCAAAACACTCCAGTCGAACCTTGGTTAAAAACAAAAACAAAAACAAAAACAAAAACAAAACAGGGGCACCTGGGTGGCTCAGTCGCTTAAGCATCCGACTTCAGTTCAGGTCATGATCTCATGGTTCGTGGGTTCCAGCCCCACATTGGGCTCTGTGCTGACAGCTAGCTCAGAGCCTGGAACCTGTCTTCGGATTCTGTGTCTCCCTCTCTCACCCTCCCCTGCTCGCGCTGTCTCTGTCTCTCTCTCTCAAAAATAAATAAAAAAATTAAAAATTTTTTTAAAATGCAGAGTTTGTAGAATTTTATCTTGGTCTTCTCCAATCCCTTTCTCTGCAGCTCTGTGGTAGTCATGTAAACCAGCAACCTAGAAATCATAGCACTGGTGAAAATCAGCATGTCTTACAGACACTGGAGGGGGTTGACTGGATTTGGAGCTCCACAAGCCCCAACCTCTGAGCACTCTGGACATATATTAGACAGGTCTTCGTTGATCACTTTTTTTAATATAACACCCCCATCACCCTATTTTCGATTACTTGCATTAGTCTTATCTCTTACAAACTATCTAATATTTGTAAATATATGCATAATTTTTTTGTATTTATCTTTGGAGTTTGGTTCCATTAGTACAAGTGCTTTGCCTGTTTTGCTCAACTGTCTATCTTTAAGATCTAGAAATGTTCTTGGCACATAAATATTTGATCAATGATTGAATGATTGATGAGTGAATGAGTAAATATATACCTATAAAGGGAAAGGATATACAACAGTTGCATTTATCACTGAACAGATGAAATAGTAGGTCATTTTTGTTGCCTCCTTTTGCTTATCTGCATCTTTGCTTTCTAGTTAATGAGAATCTATTGATTTTGCAATGGGAAAAACGTAATTAAAATTATTTTCCATTAAAAATTGCACAGACAATACTCTCAAGTGAATAAAGTAGTTAAGTCCAAAGGCCAATGTATTGGTAACCCACTCATAAATCAATTTTCTATACTTTTGAAGCTGTCACTATAATAAAAGGCATGCTGAATGACCAGCTGACAAAGATAGTGAGTGGAAACATGAATAAAGGTTAGTATAAATTGTTTAAACATCATACAGACGTCAATAATAACTAAAATGGAAGGGGACATATGTGAATTATATGAGCCTGGATAAATGCCACATTGCTTATGAAAAAATATTTCGTGATATAAAAAATTCTTTAGCAAGTTCACTAAAAGTAATACCCCATTGCATCATGAAGGTTGAAAATATGGACTATTTGAATCCAGATGGAAATGATCAACATGCAGTTTTAATAAGGGAATACTTGTTCTGTTTCAACCATGATATTATTTCCCTTTATCATGCAGAAGATTTTCTAATCTTTGTGCCATGATAAGATCATGAGCCATGCTTTTCTCTGTCCATTTTAATTATTATTATTAATACTTTTCTATGGTTAAAACATTCTGTTGGGTGCTGTGGAGGAAAGCAAGATGAGTATAAAACTGTCTGTTTAGGCTGTCCAAGTATTCACATACATGAAAGGCAGCCATGTGAACCATTATGCATCAAATAATACTAAAATTTCTACCTGTTTTATCAGGGGGACAAGGACTCTGGGAGTATAGAGGGAGAGATATACTTCAGGTCCATGGTTGGGAGGGATAGCCTGTAATATTCATGGAAGGATTCGAGTTGGGTCTGATTTTCATAGATGGATATAGACCAGGGGTAGGAGAAGAGCATTCCTGACAAAATGAGTAGATTAAGTAAAGACCAAGAATTGGGAGAGTTAAGCAATGGAAAAAAAAGAGTAGAATGAACAAAGAAGAGGTTTCACCAGAAAAGCAGAATAAGAACTAAACCTGGGAAAATAGGTTGGGGAAATGATGTGCTTATAAATTAACACCCAGCTTTCTAAAAAGCCCCGATATACAGATTGGCCAATTTATGTGGTATAAAATATTCACACCATAACCAATTTCAAACTTCCAACCTTTGTCGGCGAACACAGAATTGGGGAGAGATGCTCATCACGGGCTCTTGCAAGCTGGGACAAGCCAGTTTCAGCAGGTTCCTGCATTTGGGTCAAATTGTGAAGAGATTAGAATGATGTACTAAGAAAATGTCTTGCAGGGAATGAGAAGCTACTGAAGGATTTTGAATAAGGAAATGACATAATCAAACTAATATTTCAGGACAAGGATTGACAGTAGGTTTTTAGAAGGACTGGAGGAAGATAGCCTAGATTGGGAAACCAAAGAAAACAATAGACTATTTAAAACGTCCTGTTAAGAGACAATGAAGGCCTGGTTCAAAGTAGATACAAAGAAAAAAATGTGCATTTCAGGAAGTATAGATGTCTGATTGGCTATGAGGATGACAAGGACAGAGGCATTGAAAATAATTCCCAGGTTTCTAGCTCAGGTGCCCGAATGGATGGCAGTTATGTTAGTCATTACAAAGAACAAAGGGAGGATACATGCTGCTTAGGGATGACTAAAATGAGGGGTAGAGAGGAGAAGATAATTTTCATGGGTTGAATTTGGAACATATTAAATGCCATTAAAACATCACGGGTAAGTTCATATTTAAAACCTTCTGTGTTTATGGGCGTGGTGTCAAATGTTGTTAACGACCACAACTAATAACTGTATAGTATTCAGTACAGATGTGCTACAATTTACTTACCTATTTTCTTTTGGTTAGACAACTCAACCATGATCTATTTTGTTCCTGTTACAAATAGTGCAGCAATATACACAGTTGGACTTTGAGATTTTTTTTTGTTTTGGATTATTTACTTAGATTATATTCCTAGTAATAAAACTACTGGGTCAAAAGGTGTGCATATATTATGGCTTAGTTAATATTGCCAATTTACTTCCCCCAAAGAGTCACATCAACTTATACAACCACCACTAACAGTATACCAGTTTCTCTGAATTCTCTTTTACCTCCAGATTTCTTGAGATACAATTGACATATGACATTATAAAAACTTAAGGTATACAATAGGATGATTTGATAAAGGTACATATTGCTAAATAATTACCATTATGGGTTAGTTAACCCCTCCATCACCTCTTATAATTACTTGTGTGTGTGGTGAGAGTATCTAAGACTTACTGTCTTAGCAAATTTCAAGTATATAATATAATACTCTTAACTATAGTCATCATGCTGCTTATTAAATCTCCAGAAAATATGCATCTTATAACTGAAAGTTTGTACCCTTTGACCAACATCTCCCCATGTTTCCCACCCCCCAGTCCCTGGCTCTATTCTCTGATTCTGTGAGTTCAGCTTTTTTAGATTGACTCCATATTAATATATATGTAAGGTCATATAATATTTGTCTTTCTCTGTTGGACTTATTTCACTTAGCATAATGCTCTCAAGCTCCATCCATGTTGTCATAAATGTCAGGTTTTGTTGATATTTTTCTATTTTGCTTCTGGCCTATATTTCTGCTGTGAGCTTTATTATTTCCTTCCTTCTGCTAACTCTAGGCTTAGCTTATTCTTCTTTTTGTACTTTCTTGAAATATAAAGTTGAGTTGCTTATTTGAGACTCTTTTTAATGCAGGTGTTTATAAACTTCCTTCTTAAAACAATGGCTTTGAATGATACACTGGACCAGATGGACTTAACAGGTACATTCAGAACATTCCATTCTAAACAAGCAGAATACACATTCTTTTCAAGTGCACATGGAACATTCTCCAGAGTAGATCACATATTAGGCTACAAAACAGGCCTCAACAAATTCAAGAAGATCAAAGTCACCCCATGCAACTTTTCTGACCACAACGCTATGAAACTAGAAGTTTACCACAAGAAAAATCTGGAAAAACCATAAGACCACAAATACATGGAGATTAAATAACATGCAACCAAACAATGAGCGGGTCCACCAGGAAATAAAGAAGAAAATTAAAAATACATGGAAACAAATGAAAATGAAAACACAATGGTTCAAAACCTTTAGGATAGAGCAAAAGCCATTCTAAGAAGTAAGTATATAGCAATACATTCGATGCTTATAGATTGGAAGAACAAATATTGTTAAAATGTCCATACTACCACAAATAATCTACACATTTAATGCAATCCCTATCAAAACATCAACCATATTCTTAATATTGAGTTTGAACAAACAATTACAAAATTTGTATGGAGCCACAAAAGACCCCCAAATAGCCAAAGCAATCTTGAAAAAGAAAAGAAAGCTGGAAACATCATGATTCCAGATTTCAAGTTATATTACAAAGCTGTAATGATCCAAACAGAATGGTACTGGCATGAAAATAGACACACAGATCAATAGAAAAGAATAGAATATCCAGAAACAAACCCACAATGATATGGTCAATTAATCTTTGAAAAATCAGGAGAGAATATGAATGGGAAAAAAGAACTTCACTTTAACAAATGGTGCTGGGAAAAGTGGACAGCAACATGCAAAAGAATGAAACCAGACTACTTTCTTACACTACACACAAATCTAAGTTCTGAATGGATTAAAGACCTAAATGTGAGACCTGAAACTATAGAAATTCTAGAGGAGAACATAGACAGTAACCTCTTTGAGAGTGGCTGTAGCAATTTCTTTCTAGATATGTCTCCAGAGAAAAGGGAAACAAAGCAAAAAGAAACTATAAAAAGCTACTATGTAGTGAAGGAAACAATCAACAGAACTAAAAGGCAACCCACTCAATGGGAAAAGATATTTGCAAATGACATATCCCATAAAGGGTAAGTGTCTAAGATATATAAGAAACTTACACAACTCAACACCCAAAAAACAAATAATTCAATTAAAAATTGGGCAGAAGACATGAACAGACATTTCTTCAAAGAAGACATCCAGATGGCCAATAGGCACATGAAAAGATGTTCAACATCACTTCTTTTCAGGGAAATACAAATGAAAACTACAATGAGATATCCCCTCACACCTGTCAGGATGGCTAAAATCAATAACACAAGAAACAACAGGTGTTAGTGTGGATGTGGAGAACAAGGAAACTCCTGTACACTGTTGGTGGGAGTGCAAACGGATGCAGCCACTGTGGAAAACAGTATGGAGGTTCTTCCAAAATTAAACATAGAACTACCCTGTGATCTAGTAATTTCACTTCCAGGTATTTACTCAAAGAATACAAAAATACTAATTCAAAGAGATACATGCACCCTGATGCTTATTACCAGCATTATCTACAATAGCCACATTACAGAAATAGCCCAAGTGTCCATCAAGAGAAGAATGGATACAGATGTGGTGTATATATACACTAGAATATTATTTATCTGTAAAACAATAAAATCTTGCCATTTGCAACTTGGATGAAACCAGAGAGTATTATGCTAAGCAAAATAAGTCAGTCAGAAAAGACAAATACCACGTGATTTCAGTCATATGTGGAATTTAAGAAACAAAACAAATGAGCAAAGGGAAAAGGAGAGAGTGAGGCAAGCAAACCAAGAAACAGACTCTTAAGTATAGATAACCGATGGTTACCAGAGGGGAGGTTGGGGGAGATGGGCTAAATAGGCAATGGGAATTAGAGTGTACTTCTGATGGGCACCAGGTGATGTATGGATGTGTTGAATCACTATATTGTACATCTGAAACTAATATTACAGTGTGTTAACTGGAATTTAAATAAAAATTATTAAAAAATAAAATAAACTCCCTTCTTAGGATTGCTTTTGCAGTATCCCACATGTCTGAGATGTTTCATTTTCATTTATATCAAGATTTTTTTAAAATGTACCGTTTACTTCTTCTTTGACCCATTGGTTGTCCAGGAATATGTTCATTAATGTGCATAAATTTATGAATTTTTCAAATTTTCACCTGTTTTTGACTTCTTGTTTCACATCATTATGGTTGGAAAAGATAATTGATATGATATCAGTCTTCTTAAATTTGCTATGACTTGTTTTTTGTCCTATCATATGATCTCTCCTGGAGAATGTTCCATGGTGCATTCTGTAGTTGTCATATGGAATGTTCTGTACATGTCTGACAGTCCATTTGGACTAAAGTGTTGGTCAAGTCTAACATTTCCTTCTTGATATACTGTTTGAATGATCTATCAATTATGGAAAGTAGAGTATGATTATTGTTGTTGTTGTCTATTTCTCCCTTCAGATCTTTTAGTATTTGTTTAATATATTTAGTAACCCCAATGTTGGATGCATATATATTAATAATTGTTATATCCCCTTGATAAATTGACCATTTTATACCACACAATGACATTTTTGTCTCATTACAGATTTTGAGTTAAAGTCTGTTTTGTCTAAAAAACGATAGCTACCTCTGCTCTCTTGATTTTCACTTGCATGAAATAGCTTTTACCATTTCTTCACTTTGAACCTATGTCTCTGTTTAAAGCTGAAGTGACTCTCTTGTAGGCACCATACAGCTGGGTCTTGTTTTTTTGTTTGTTTGTTTTAAATCCATCCAAATCCTCTGCCTTTTGATTGGAGAATTTAACCAACTTACATTTAAAATAATTATTGCTAGGTAAGGACTTAATAATGCCATCTTATTGTTTTCTAGATTTTTTTAGTTCCCTCATTCCTTTCATCCTCTCTTGCTGTCTTTCTCTGTGAATTGATAATTTTCCAACATGGTCTGCTTTGATTACCTTCTCTTTATCTTTTGTGTATCTACTGTAAGTTTTTGTTTTGTGTCTACCATGAAGTTTACATAAAACATCATATAGATATAATATTCTATATTAAACTGATAACAACTAACCATTGATTGCATACAAAAACTTACCTTTTACTCTCCTCCTTTACTCCCATACTTTTATTTTGTTGTTATAATTACATCTTTTTATACTGTGTATTCATTAACAAATTATTTTAGCTATAGTTACATAAATGCCTTGTCCTCCAACCTTTACATTAGTGTTAAGTGGCTAATGCACCACCATATCCCAGTATTCTGAATCTGACTATATTCTTACTGGTTCAGTGTGATGTGTATTTTCACATATTTTCATGTTATTAATTAGCATCCTTTCATTTCAGCATGAAGACGTCCTTTCATTACTTCTTGTAAGGAAGGTCTAGTAGTGAGGCATTCCCTCAGGTTTTGTTTTTTTTTCCAACTTGAAGCTTGAACTCATGACTCCAAAATTAAGAGTTGCATGTTTTACCAACTGACCCAGATAGGTGCTCCTTTTAGCTTTTGTTTGTTTCGGACAGTCTTTACCTTATCTCCATTTCTTAAGGACAACTTGGCCGGGTAAAGTATTCTTAGTTGGCAGTTTTTTCTTTCAGTGCTTTGACTATATTATCCCACTTTCCTGTAGATTTCTCCTGAGAAATGTGGCAATAGCCTTGTGGGGGGTTCCCAGCTTCACTGAATCCTTGCCAACATTGAGTAAAGATTGATTTTTTTCCACCCAGCTAATAGATATAAAATAACACCTCATTTTAAAAGTTCACTTATCAATAAGGTAGAAAATTGATTCTGATCAGTGTGCTTATTTGAATGCATTTCCAAATTATTTTGGTGAGTCTTCAAGTTTCATGCTTGCATGTACATTTTTACATTTTAACTATCACTCATTCACCATTACTAATTCATCTTCAGGTGTGTTTTCTTTGTAACAACACTATCTTAAGCTATCTTTTTAACTGATTAATTCATTCATTTTCAGTTTTCACTTCTATAATAGAAGCTTCCATGTAAGCACACACCTTGTCTTGTCTTTTCTTTTTCCCGTTATTGAACTCCCAGTGCTGGTAATAATCCTTGGCAATATAGTAAGCACTGAATAAATATTTGTTGAAGAAATGATAAAACACCAATCTAAGTTAGGCATCTCAGGGCATAATTTCATTAGCTATTTCCCATGAGAACTCCACTGTGGCTTGAAATAGTTAATGATCTTTCTTAAAAACCTCATTACTCTTAGTGAGTCTTGTAGACACGAAGAAATGAAATCAATGTGTCCATATCTTGTTCAATCTTGTTTCTTTTATCCTTAGTGAGTCTATATTGATGTTGCCTTAAAAAATGCAGGTTGCAAGGACAGGGATGTGACTTTCCTAGTTAATCTTTGTGTCCTCATCCCAAATACCTAGGGCAATATCACAGACACACTGAAGAGTAAAAAATTATTAACTTATAACAACAGTATGATAATCTGTCTGTTAGCAAAGAAAGGATGCCATTCTAGAAAGCCCTGTAGAATTTTATTTTAATAGAAATATAACATTGTGATAGTCATATACAGAGTTAGGGCTAATTTCAGCATCAGAACTTTATTGACACATATTTTAACAAAGAAAAACACTGCATTTGCTCTTCTACACAAATACATTGTCCTGGAAGGAATAGATCACAACAAGAAACAAACATTAAGAAAGTATCACAGCACTTCTTAGCTTAAAGAACCAAAATAGTTTCAAGGCATCCAGCTGATTGAGGAATATCCAAATAAACCTATCTGCTCCCAGTCACAACATATAATCATTTATTCATATATACATATAAAAATAAACATACATGTACATATATACATGTAAATATAAACATACATGTACATATGTACATGCATATACAGTTAATATATTAATGTATTCATTGTCACAGTTTTCAAATTTGCATCAA
>NC_043717.1:103280742-103326611 GCF_006229205.1 Suricata suricatta
ATATATATATATACCTATATAGTTCAGTAGTTATACAGGATTGTACAATTCACAAAATACTTTCTCTACATTTGAATTGCTTCCCCTTGCAACAATGCTTTGCTGGGATCCATTATCATTGTGATCCATTATTGTGATCCATTATGAAGATCCACTATCTTAATGCCAACATTAAGCTCAGACTGGCAGGTGACTAGGTCCAGAGCAGGTAAGGACAGAGGTAGACTTATCCACAAAAAAATTCCCTGCTTCTCAACAATCAGGTGGTGAGAGCTGTATTTCTTTCTTTCCATTTTTTAGTCTCAAAAGGTGCAGAACTGAATATAATACAGTAATTTTCTTCATCTTTGCACACCTCCCAATTCATTTCTCTCTCAGTTATTTTGCACAGTCAGCAAGGCTCTGCAAACAATGCTTCTGAGTATATAACAATCAAGATGTTATGCTTGATCAGAAAGTGATTTGCAGGTTGACTATTTTATATGACGAGAACATAGATTTCTTGTGTTTCATGCCTTCTTGAACACACAGAATACACAGAAATCACAGAAACAGGTGGACCTTCCCAACGTGGCAAGGCTTTACTACTACCAGCAGGAATGAATTTCCCAGTAACGATTATACTCTTTCCTCTGTTTTCATAGCTGTCTGGCTACTTCCTATCCTATGTGACAGGTCTGTGACAGTCCTTCTTCAGCTAAACATGACATGCAAAATGTCTGACTGCAACACTCAGCAGGTCACTTTATTCTCTTTCTAACTTTGTTGTTGCAAACACACTTAACATGAAGCTTACCCTCTCAACAACTTCAAAGGGTACAGTACATTCTTGTGGACTATGAGTACAATATTGTACTACATATCTCTAGAGTTTCTTCACCTTTTTAACTGAAATGGGGAGTTACTAATCAATGGGCATAAGTTTCAGTTCAGCAGCTGACTTTAAACCAAGGCCATGTTCCCTTGATAACAATGCTTGATGGGAAGGAAATAAAAACTTCAGCTTTTTGGGGTTCTAGGTCATATTGTCTCCAGTGGAGCATGACACATAAAGAAGTCTTGGGGATACAATGACAGGAATTCAGTCCCAAAGATGAGAGCTGATAAGACTAGATAAGGGCTTCTAGAACTCAAGCACCCAGACTGGGTTAAGAACATGGCTCTAGGCTTCAAATGAATTTGGAGTACCTGCAGAACCTGGTTGTTTTGACACAGCAAACAGGAAAAACTGCATTTTGTCATGCAAAATAGTACCTAGGTGCTTACCTGTGGTGCACTGTAACTCAAGTTTAGGGCAACAAAACGAATTCTGGGCCATGACCCCTGGGGGACTGCTGGGTTAACCAAGGTACTTCCTGCCTAGGTCTAATTTGATTTAGAACTCAGACAAGACTAAACATACACCGTACAACCATTTTTTAATTTTTTCCAGATGCTATTATAATGGGATCACATTGCTTCCTTAATTTATGCTTTTTCCATTATGAGTAGAGTTATCAGAGAAAAGATACTCAATTAATTTGAATTTCTGCTAACAACAAATAGTTGTTAGTATAAGTATAGCCCTCGTGATGTTCGGGAACTATGCAGTCCTTATTTGAAATTCAAATTTAACTGAGCATCCTGGATTTTAATTTGCTAAATCTGGCAACACTAATTATGAGCAGTGTTAAGCATCTCTTTATATATTTATTGTCTATTTGTATATCTTTTTTTGTGATAACTGCATGTTTGTGTCTTTTGACCATTTTTCTCTTAGGTTGTTGGTGCTTCAATACATATTAGTAAGAAAATTGTACTTCATATATCATATACCATACAATTCTTTTCCTGATTTTTATTTTGTGTATTATATTTTTTCCCCAAACTTTTCAATCTTAATTATCGTGTTTATCTTTCCTTACATGATGGCAGGGGGTTTTCTCATGCTTGGAAAAATCTTCTTAACTCACTGATGTGTATAGGTGTGTGTATATGTGTGTGTGAATACATATATATATGCATATATATATATATATATATATATGCATATATATATGAAAAATAGTTCCTCAAACAAGTCCATGCCCTAATCCCCAAAACCCGTGACCTGTGACTATGTTACAGTTCATGGCAAGAGGGAAATTAAGGTTGCAGATGGAATTAAGGATGCTAATAAGTTGACTTTAAACTAGGGAGGCTATCCTGGATTATCTGAGTATGCCCAATGAATTCGAGGTGTCCTTAAAAACTGGAAGAGGGAGGGAGTGCCTGGCTGGCTCACTTGATAAAGCATGCTACTCTTGATCTTGATGTTGTGAGTTCAAGCCCACACTGGGTGTAGAGATCACTTTTTTAAAAATTTCTAGCTCTTGCAAAGAATTTTGGTGGTATTTTGATAGGGACTGTGTTAAACATATAGACTGCTTTGGGTACTGTAGACATTTTAACAATGTTTGTTCTTCCAATCCATGAGCATGGAATGCATTTCCATTTTGTGTGTGTGTCCTCTTCACCATCTTTCAGAAGTCTTCTCTAGTTTTCAGAGTACAGATCTTTTACCTCTTTAGTTAAGCTTATTACTAGGTATCTCATTGTTTTGGGTGCAATTGTCAAGGGGACTGATTCCTTGATTTCTTTTTCTGTTGCTTCACTGTTAGTGTATAGAAATGTAACATATTTCTGCACATTGATTTTATATCCTGCGACTTTGTTGAATTCATGTATTAGTTCTAGCAACTTTTTGGTGGAGTCTTTGGGTTTCCTTCATAAAGTATGATGTCATCTGCAAATAGTGAAAGTTTGACTTCTTCTTTGCTGATTTGTATGCCCTTTATTTCTTTTTGTTGTCTGATTGCTGAGGCTAGGACTTCCAGTACTATGTTAAATAGTAATGGAGAGAGTGGGCATCCTTGTCTTGTTCCTGACCATAGGGGAAAGGCTCTCAGCTTTACCCTGTTGAGGATGATACTAGCTGTGTGTATATGGCTTTTATGATGTTTTCATATGTTCTCTCTAAACCTACTTTGTTGAGGGTTTTTTGTTAAGAATGGATGCTTTATTTTGTCAAATTCTTTTTCTGTATGTATTGACAGAACCATATGGTTCCTATTTTTTCTTTTATTAATGTGGTGTATCATGTTGATTTATTTACAAATATTGAACCAGCCTTGCAACCCAGGGATAAATTCCACTTGATCATGATGAATAATTCTTTTAATGTGCTGTTGAATTTGATTTGCTAGTATCCCATTGAGAATTTTTGTATCCTGGATCATCAGAGAAGATATTGTCCTATAAGTCTGCTTTTTAGTGGAGACTTTGTCTGGTCTTGGAATGAAAGTAATGTTGGCTTTGTAGGATGAATTTGAAAGTTTTCCTTCCATTTCTATTTTTTTGAAACAGTTTGGGAATAGATATTAACTCTTATTCAAACGTTTGGTAGAATTTCCCTGGGAAGCCATCTGGCCTAGGATCCTTATTTGTTGGAAGATTTAATTACTGATTCAATTTCTTTGCTGAATGGGGAGAAAGAGCAACACTCTTGCACTGTTGTAGGGAATGCAAACTGCTGCAGCCACCCTGGAGAACAGTATGGAGGTTGTCAAAAACTAAAAATAGAACTACCTTATAACCCAGTCATTGCACTGTATCTACCTAAAGGATACAAAAATACTGATTCAAAGGGGTACATGCACCTCAGTGTTTATAGCAGCATTATCTAGACTGTGGAGAGAGTCCTAATGTCCACCAACCAATGAATGGATAAAGAAGATGTGGTATAGATACACAATTGAATATTACTCAGCCATCAAAAAGAATGAAATCTTACCATTTGCCATGATGTGGATGGAGATAGAATGCATCATGCTAAGCGAAATAAATCAGAGAAAGACAAATGCTATATGATTTTCACTCATATGTGGAATTTAAGAAACAAAACAGATGAACACATGGGAAGTGGAGGAGGAAGAGAAGAGAGGGAAACAAACCACAAGAGACTCTTAATGATAGAGAACAAACCGAGGGTTGATACAGGAAGATGGGTGGGAGATGGGCTAGATGGATGGTGAGTATTAAAAAGGGTACTCTTTGGGATGAGCACTGTTTGTGGTAAGTGATAAATCACTGAACTCTACTCCTGAAACCAATAGGGCATTTGATGTTAACTAAAATTTAAATTAAAAAATTTCTTTTTTTTTAGGTGGATAAGGGAGGCAGAAGAGGAGGTCAGAAAGAGATGCAACTACAGGAAAATGCTCAGAGAAATGCCACACTGCTGATTTGGAGATGGAGGAAGCTGATTATGAAATAAGCAATGGACGTACAGTCTAGAAGCTAGAAATGGCAAGGAAATAGCTTTCCCCCAAAGCTTTTATAAAGGAATACAGCTTTGCAGATGCCTTGATTTTAGCCCCCTTAACACCCATTTTCAGACTTCTGACTTTCAGAACTGTAATATAATAAAGCTATGCCATTTTAAGCCACTAAATTGGTGGTAATTTGCTATAGCAGCAAGAGAAAACTAATACATCATAGAGGCACCTAGGTGGCTCAGTTGGTTGGGTGTCCAACTTTGGCTCAGATCATGATCTCATGGTTTGTGAGTTTGAGCCCTACATCAGGCTCTCTGCTGTCAACACAGAGCCTGCTTCGGATCCTCAGTTCTCCTCTCTCTGCCCCTTCCCCATTCATTCCTTCTCTCTCTCTCTCTCTCTCTCTCTCTCTCTCTCTCTCTCTCTCTCTCTCAAAAATGAAGAAACATTTAAAAAATTTAAATAAAGAAAACCAATACATCATGTAATTTTCTAAACCTTTAAAGAAATATTTAAATTTCTTCTCCCCAACCTCACCCTTTCATAGCTGGCCAATTATCCTGACTCAAACAAAACACACTCCTATCTTACTAGCCTCTCTATAAAGAATGCTCTTGGTATAGATATTAGTTATAGTTATAGATATGGATATCTTAGTATAGATATTGATTGTTATGGTTTGTTCTTTACTTCAGATAGTGGGCCCAAAGGTCACCTTGCAGAAAAGCCTTCCCTGAGTGCCCTATTAAAATATTTGATATAATATCCTGTCTACCCTCAGTTAGCCTCTGTTCCCTAAATTTTTAATCAAACATTTCCCACCATCTGCCATACTATGTATGTATTCGTTCGTAATTTTATGTCCGCAACCACTAAAATATGCATTCCCTAAGAATTAGGGCCTCATATTCACTTCTGTGTCCCTAGCATTTAGAAAACATTAGATACTCAGTACATATTTATTGAGTCAACTAATATATTACATTAGACCTCAGTTAATTTGAAGGGGTTTCCCCAATATATCTAGGTTACTTTCTGTACATATTAGGGAGTTAGCCCTCATATTTGAGGAATCAAAATAAATAAATAAATGTTAAAAATACATGAGACTGGGGTGCCTGGGTGGCTCAGTCAGTTAAGTGTCCAACTTCAGCTCAGGTCGTGACCTCTCAGTTTGTGGGTTTGAACCCCACATCGGGCTCTGTGCTGACAGCTCAGGGCCTGAAGCCTGCTTCGGATTCTGTGTCTCCCTCTCTCTCTGCCATCCCCTCCCCTGGTCACACTCTGTCTCTCTCAAAAATAAACAAACATTAAAAAATAAACAAAAAACATCTGTGAGACAGTATCTTGTGTCTAGAGGCGGAGACAAGTCACGTGTAGGCACATTATTTTTGTGCTCTATACCATTGTCATGGAAATCAAAGGCTTATTAGGTACCTGATGCTTCAAAGGAAATGTGTGTTATGTGTGTCTTGAAAAAGCAGCCCCTCTTAATATCTTAATAACATTTGAAAAAGAAAAATAATCTAATAAAAAGGTTACATTTACATACAGATTAAGTAGCCACTTAAGAGGAAATTGCTATAATTCTTATCTCTTACTTTTTGAGGTTCAATATTCTATGAACTCTCTAGTTGATTGGACTGATAATTTACTGAGATTCTTTGGAAAGAAAGGATGCTAAGACTTCTAAATGAGATCACAACATGAGTTTAGAAGTTGTCTAGGCTGATGACCAGAGCTGACACAAGAACTATGGGGCAGAATGGGGCATAGAAAAATCTTGGCACCAACTTTTCTGGACTAATAGCTGAACATGTAAGAATGAATCAAAAGAACTAAGACTTTAACCCTAAAATCCAGGAAATTCAGGTCATTGTGGCAGCAACAAAAGTGAAAACCTTGATAGACTTACAATGCCTTTTCTCAGTTCTCTCTCTTCCTGATATTTTGAAGTAAAAATGATCTCTTTGTTTTTAATAACTCCTCATGGATTACTGGGTATTAAAATGAAAGTAAGAGGGATGGGCAGGGATCAAAGGAGAAACTATGGACTTTCTGCTAACATCAAATGGTAGATACTTAGAAGAAGAGAGATTTGACTGATTTGCACCCAAAGTTGATGAAAATAGATCATACTGGTTATGCATAAATTATTTTTGTAGGTTTTATTTTAATGATTATGTGCCTTCCCCACTAACTTCTGAGTGTTTTGAGAAGAAGTCTTATGTTTTATTAATTTCTATGCCAGTTCTAAAATAGTGCCTAGCATATCATAACACATAGTTTCCACTCAGTGTATGTTCGATCAATTAATAGATTAATTCAGAGGAGAGGGATGAATTTTAATGGTTTTCCAGGCAATTATATTTTTTTCTCATTTAGGATGACCTTTGAATTTCAGAGGCAAAAAGGAAAATTAACAGGAAAAAGGAAGAGAATTACTTCATTGAATCAATTGTATTGAGCTGTGCTAAGTGATTTAGGAGATACGAAAATAAACAAACCATGCCTCTGACTCTAGCAATATGAGAAAATCTAATTATACCAGAATATTATGTCTTAATGGCTAAAATATTCTATTGTAATTCAAATACTTTGGTTAAATAAATAGTACTTTAAATTATATTTGTACTTTTTTTGTTCAAATGATTTATAAGGCATAGAAATTCTGACATGATGGCAAATATGTTTCTGTATTTCTATTTCTTTTAACTACATGTTCACTAATGGATCCAATCAATTTTCGTGACTATACTTGCCATTTGCCATAAAATGACTTGCCCTTTAAATAAATGCACATGGTATTAAAGCATAACCAGTGTTGATACCTTTACTGTGAACTTTGGTGACTCTTTCATCTTTTTTGGAATTAAAATATTCCTGGGACAATCTAATGGCACATTTGCCACCACCTGGTATTTGTTTGGTATAATGTATTTCTCAATTTTGCTCTACATCAAAAAGAAAATTTTAAAATTTAACAAACATGACATTCTCCCCAAAGAAATAAAAGCATGCATCATTCAATCATACCTCATGGTTTCTTTTCACAATGTATAATGTAGATAGATAGAGCCAAGTTTGAGTTTTGAACAATAACGACTTTTTTTTTTGAGAGAGAGAGAGAGAGAGTGAGAGGGAGGGAGAGAGAAGGAGTGTATGTGAAGAGCGGCAGTGTGGAGGGAGAGGGAAAGGGAGAGAGAGAATCTCAAGCAGTCTCCATGCCCAGCACAGAGTCTGACATAGGGTGTCCATCACAGGACTGTGGGATCATGATGTGAGCCAAAATCAAGAATCAGATCCTTAACCACTCAGCCACCCAGGTGCTCCCAACCAATAATGATTTTCAAAGCCAACTTCTATTATGTGAATAATCTTACCTGCAAAATATGAGCAAACAGTGTGAGGTAACCATGAGAATATTCAGGTCAAAGACATTTTATAATACCAATTAAACTGAAATTTTAAACAATCAGAGTTGAGATATTTCATCTTATTAAAAACATGTGTCAGGTTGACAAAAAATTGCCTCTAGTCTGACCTAAGAGAAATGCAATGATACTCGGATTTTTCCAAAGTAAGACAGTTTCAGCTGAATGGCCTGCCAAAGTGGGAAGTATATAAAGCAACAGATGCTGCTTTGTGAAAAGTTTGGTGAAATTAGAAACAGTATTTAATATCCCTCTTATAGTGCCTGGTTGAGAATCTCACCAGAGCACAGAATTGACTTAATGGTTGTTAGACGATTAGACAGGTTTTCAAGCAGAGCAGAAGTTTCTAGCATAGGAGAAGGGAAATGCATCACTTTAGTTAGTACACATAGAATGTGTTACATTAGTGTAATTAGGCATACGCATAAGTAAGACATTGGAGAACAAGACGCAGGAAAAGGAGATAGCAGAGTGTTTGCATTTTTACAACCACAGGAGCGAGGTGTGAGCACATTAAGCAGAAGTTACAACTGAGACAGACCTGCATGGACCTTCATTCTCATAAAGCACTTTTACCAGCAATTATGCAATGATATGCATGGAAAAATAGCTCTAGTCTTTGTTTTTTTGTTTTTTTAACCTTTCACCTTCCTTTCTTCCACCCCTGACCCCCTGCCTCTGGCAACCACCAATCTGTGGTTGCCCTGGCTATGTCTTACCCCCTCTATATGTATAATATAATGAAGCAAAGTTTATTCAAATGAAGTAGATAGTAATCAGAGAGCTGATCAGTAAGTAGGGTGAAATAATGACCCAGTCAGCTCCACCTTCATGGAAAAACTGGTGAGAAGCTGGGTAAAAGTCTTCTTCAATAAAATGCCAGATCACACAGAGACAGATTTAAGTTGTACATGAAAGGAATTGTACTGAATCTGCATATGAGAGCACATTTTAGATACCACAGATTGCTGTATCTCCCAACTGACTTTATCTTAGTGTCAATAATCTAAATATTTCATGAGGCCATGTCACCATATTCCTCCACCCTTGGCCACTGGTGTGTGGGAGGGACTCCTGGCACTGACAGAAGATAGAGCTCCTTGCTTTGATGTGGTCAGTCAGTTTGGGTTGTTAACAACGGTGGCAGCTTGCTTCTTTGGTCTCCATGGTATTTGATGCTATAAAAGAAGATTAATCTCATCCTAAGGGAATAGGACAAGAAGCCAAATGAGTCAAGAATGTTTTAAAAATTCTTTGTGTCAAACATTTCAATATGTATTGGGGCAATTCTTGCTACTGAGATCGATAGTATTCCTTATAGCATTTTCTTTACAATTACTTCTGTTTTTAAGATATGTACTTCTCAGAACAGCTCGGTGAAGAAAGGCTTTTCTAGGGGAAACTTTCTTTTGGAGTTTTACAGCTGCACTGACAGGCACAAAAAGA
The DNA here is from genome assembly GCF_006229205.1 of Suricata suricatta. Lineage (NCBI taxonomy): Eukaryota > Metazoa > Chordata > Mammalia > Carnivora > Herpestidae > Suricata > Suricata suricatta. The sequence goes on from NC_043717.1 coordinate 103,289,918, forward strand.
AGTTTCCTGACAAGGTCAGGCAGTGAGTTGGAGTGCAGTAAGGGTCTGGATACCATTAGATCCTGTCAGTGTAACAGCTTTATTTGCAAATCACAGTGTTTGTACTGGAAAAGACTTGGCAATAGTTGCTTAAGGAGACATTTTGAAGTTAGCTTTTTCTTAGACAATGCAATCACATGGATGTTTCTGTAATATTCTACCAGCTGTCTCTTAACTTCTGAGCTATTAAAAATTTTTTAATGTTTATTTTTGAGAGAGACGGACAGACAAAGTGTGAGCAGGGGAGGAGCAAAGAGAGAGAGGGAGACACGGAACCTGAAGCAGGCTACAGACTCTGAGCTGTCAGCACAGAACCTGACACAGAGCTCAAACTCATGAACCACGAGATCATGACCAGAGTTAAAGTCGGACCCTCAACCAACTGAGCCACTTATGTGTATGGCCAGAGGTTAGTTGGCTGCTCAGGAATTTAGCATGTGCCACACACTCAGATATATGCAAAGAATTATTTCTAGAATTATTCAGAATAATTATCTAGTATATACGATGTGAGATACAAAAAATATTTCCTTAACAAAGCCTGTTTCAGACTGGAAATTTGGTATTAATTTGGTATTAATTTATCAAGCTCTGTCTCAGATGGGCTAGGGAAGGATATATTGAAAACCAATAAGACGTGATCCCTGGCCTGGGGGAGTTCACAGTGTAATGAGACTGATCTACAAGGAAGCAGACAGAAGAGTTTAAGGTACTCCTGGAACAGGAATGGGTGGGACCCCTGCCTTAGCCCTTCGTACTCTGGGGCTAAGCACCCTAGGAAACATTCCACGGGAACAAGTGCATTAGGGAACCATCAAGCGGACACGTAGAAGCCAGAACTAGAAGTTGCTCAACGTAAAGATGCTACAGAGAAAGTGTGATATACAGACTTCATTGTGTTCAATTCCTTCAATGTTCTAAGACTTAAAAAATTTGTGAAAAAATCTTTGAGTATCCTGCAAAGATCCCACCAGTGGTGCTATTCCAGTCTAAAAGATTTGTAGAGTCAGAAAATGAGAAATGTGACTGATCTGAAAAACACTAGATGTGTTGAGATTGGTCAATAGTATATGGAATTGGTTGAAAGTGAAACATTATTTATCACCATGGTTCACATTTGGAAATTTAACATTATTATCCGAAGTCAATAAGCTCTTTTATTTGGGATCCATCCAATTTTTCTGGTCCCCACATAAATCTAAGTGAGTAAATATAAGTCAATTTGAAATTGACATTTCCCCAAAACCCAAGCTAAATTCAAGTTCTTAAGTCTTTTTCTACAAAACAGAAGAGTACAGTGTGATTATTAGAATCCTCACTAAGAAAATCAGTACACTTTCTACTCAAGGTATTGATTATTTTTTCAAGATAGTCTTTGAGATTCTTATTGAAGTTCCTTCCAGGCTAGCAGTGTCAACAGCAATGGACCACAATGAGTTTCAATTTAATATATTCCTTTGCTTAACTCCCATGATACTTTACACTTGAATAGATATGACATATCTTCTGGCAATATTTATATGAATATAAGATATTAAATAATATGTAACATTTCCAACTTCTTTCACTGAGCTGTTTCCATGGGAACCAAAGGCATGTACTGAAAATTAAAACATGTGTTTTTTTTTTCCCTTGCTGGATAGGTATGAGCCATCTTCTTAGAAATTTTGCCACACATGAGCCAAAAATCACTAAGTTCATTAGTTATAGGCATTAATTGCCTAACTAAATTTCTTAAAGGTCAAGGGAGAAAACATAAAATGTATTTTAGGCAATTTGACTTTAAACACATCGCCTTTATAAAAGGCTAAATCAAAAACTCTAAATTACCAGTGATACAAAATGGCTGCAGATGTTTTCATTTTAATTACAACACACAGATCAAGAATCAAGGCGACTCATTCTAATTTAATCTACACAGTGGAGTTTAGGCTAATTTTGTTATTGCTTAGAGTTGTCCACAAAGACGGATAAACTATTCTAATAGATTATCCTCTAAAATACTACTTAGATGACATTTTGATTGTGGGGAAGAGAAAGGATTCCATCCCATCCTAGACACTATTGTATTTTCTTTTTTGTTCCTCTTTCTTTCATGAGTAAATTTTTACTAAGGTGCTAATATCATGTTATACATAGTAGAGGAATATAAAATGACCTGCATTTAAGGTGCCTACAGTCTAGTGAGAGATTTACAAGTTAATAGGAAATGAGAATAGTGAGCATAATGCATACCTTTCAGGGCAGGATTTGTCTCTTGGATTCCTCTTTGAATCTTGCATCTCAACAGTTAGCATGATGCCTGGCACTAAGAAACACTCAATATATTTAAAATATGTTGACAAGTGGTTAATGAATTAATATATGAAGTCTTTAGACACTAAGCTAATATCATATGTGATTCAGTATAAAATCAAGAAGTAAAAACAGTAAATACTACACAAATTTAAAAAAGATAAGCCATTGAGTGCTAGAGAAGATAAAAGAAAAAGGTTTTCACAGATGTGGGGAGACACTAGCTAGATTGTAAAAACACGTAGGGTTTTATCAAAGGGGAAGGCTTTTAAACATTTTTATAATAATAATAATTGAATTTTGGTCAAAGCATGAGAAATTAAACACAAACACTCCTTTTCCCTAATCCTTCACAAAATTCCATTAAAATGTGTTAAGACACATACTGGCTTCCTTTCGCTGCTGTAACAAATTTCCACAAATGTGGTGGCTTGATACAAGTTTATTATCTTATAGTACTGGCGGCCCAAACTCTAAAATCTAAGTGTCAGCCATGCTCCTTCCGGAGGTGTTATGGAAGAATCCTCTTCCTCACCTTTATCTTCTTCTAAAGGCTATCTGCATTCCTTGGCTCCTGGCTTTTTCTCATTTCATTTCAACCTATTTCTTCCATCCTTATATCTATTACTAATGAATCTGATGGTCCTGCCTCCCTTTCATAGTGACCTTTGTGATAGCATTGGATTCACCTGAATAACCCAGGATAATTTCCTATTTTACGATTCTCCATATTGGGGCACCTGGGTGGCTCAGTCAGTAGAACATCTGACTTCAGCTCAGGTCATGATTTCACAGTTCGTGAGTTTGAGCTCCGCATTGGGCTCACTTCTGTCAGCCTGTCAGTGCAGAGCCTGCTTAATATCCTCTATCCCCATTCTGCCCCTTCTCTGCTTGCAATCTCCCCAAAATAATTAAAAAAAAAAACAAGATTCTTAATATAATCGCATCTGCAAAGTCTGTTTTCCTATGTAAGGTACCATATTCACATGTTCCAGGGAATAGTACATGAACCCCTTTGGAGGCCCATTATTCAGCTTACCACAGTCTTACCTCCAGACCCCCCAAATTCACATCCATCTCACACGTAAACTCCGTCCATCTTATGCAAGGGCCACAAAAGTCTCGACCTATTATAGCATCAACTGAAATTCCATATCTCATCAAATTGTCTCCATCATATCAAAAACCACAAATGTTGTCATCTAAATCATTTAATGTGTTATGAGTAAGACTCTCGGTATAATCCATCCCACTGCGAAATTACTCTCCGTCTGTGAAACTCTGAAACTCAAGGAACAGGTCATCTGGTCCCCAAATATAATAATGAGACAAGCATAGGATAACAGTTAACTACAGTTCCATTCAAAAAAGGAAAAGGATGAAAGGAAAAAAGGAATTAGTGGTGCCATGAACATTTAAAATGCAATTGGGCAGACTATACTAGGTTTTAAGGCCTGGGAATTAATCCTCTGTGGGTCGTGGCTCTTCCCTCTGAGCCTATAGGTCTACCCTTAGGGCCCTCAACTCTGGCTTTGGAATCATCCTTCCTTGTTTATGAATCACAGCATGTGTTTGCCTTTAAACCATTTTACCAGTATGCTTCTTGCCTATAGGTATTGGAGAGACTGATAGCTTTGTTTCATTTCATCTTCTCTCTGTCCCTTTCAGTACAGATGGTAGAATTTCTTCTGATATAACATTCACAAAAACATTGTGAGTCTCCGATGTATGTCAAGGGGATTCATTCCATTTATGGGTATGTCTCCTCAGGCAAGGGAAGCATAAGCAAAAGTAAACTCCTGGGACTACACAAAAATAAAAATCTTTCACACAGCAAAGAAACCATCAACAAAGCAAAAACACAACCTAGTGAATGAGAGAGGATATTTATAAATGATAAATTGGCTAAGGGGTTAATATTCAAAATATATTTTAAAAACATACAATTCAACACCCCCAAAAAAAGATCCCCATCTAAATAAAATATGGGCAGAGGACCTAAACAGACATTTTTCCAAAGAAGACATCCAGATGGCCAATAGACACATGAAAAAATGTTCAGTATCACTAATCATTTAGAAAATGCAAATCAAAACCATAATGATGTATACCAGCCAGAATGGCTAGAATCAAAAAGATAAGAAATAAGAAATATTGGTGAGGATGTGGAGAAAGGGGAGCCCTCCTACACTGCTATTGGGAATGTAAATGTAAATTGGTGTAGTTACTGTGGAAAACAGTATGAAAGTTTCTCAAGAAATAAAACATAGAAATACCATATGATCCAATAATTCCACTACTGGGTATTTACCGAAAGAAAACAAAAACATGAAATTGAAAACATATCTGCACCCCTATGTTTACTGCAGCACAATTTACAATAGCCAAGATATGGAGGCAAGCCAAGTGTCCATTGAGAGATGAATGAATAAGGAAGATGTGTTATATACATACATTGGAATATTACTCGGTAAAAAAAAGAATAAAATCTTGCCATTTGCGACAACATGGATGACCTAGAGGGTACAATGCTAAGTGAAACAAGTCAGACAGAGAAAGACAAACACCATATGATTCCACTTATATGTGGAATCTAAAAAATAAAATGAATCATCAAACAAAGACAGACTCTTAAATACAGAGAGCAAACTGGTGGTTGCCAGAGGGGAAATGGGTGAGGGGAGGGGTGAAATAGATGAGGGAATTAAGAGGTACAAACCTCCGGTTGTAAAATAAATAAGTCACAAATAGGAAAATACAGCAAGGGAGAGAGAGTCAGTAATATTGAAGTCCTATTGTATGGTGACTATACTTTCAGTGGTGAGCATCGAGTAATGCCTAGGATTGTGAAATAAGTATGTTCTATACCTGAAAGTAATATAACATTGTATGTCAATTGTAGTTCAGTAATTTAAAAAAATCATTGGTGACCAGAGGCTGAAAAATAAGGAGGATTTACTCTGTTAGAGAGGAAGCTGAAGGGATTCATGAATCACATGACTCATCTCCTCAAAGAGCCCTCTGATCTCTTGGCTGAGACTTTTACAAATCATCATTTCCGGTTCCTTTTGGCATAATAGTTCTTCCCTTAATCTGCCTTTTTTTTTTTCTTTTGCATTTTACTATAGGCAGCAAGAAGAAACTATGCCATATCTCCACCATTTTGCTGGGAAATCTTGGCTATATCCAGATTCATTGCTTCCAAGTTCCACTTCCCATGCAACTGTATGGCACAATTCAGCAATCTTTTTGCAATGATATAACAAAGGTTCTCTTTCTCCTAGTTTCCAACAGCATGCTCATCATTTCCTTCTGAGCTCTCAGCAGTGGTACGTTTGTAAACATCTATGTTTCTACCAACAGTCTGTTTATGACAGTGTAGGTATTCTCGCAGGCAATGTAAGTTTTCTCTGCCATGTTTCTCATTTCCTTCTGAGTCTTCACCAGCAACACCTTGAATTTCCATATTTCTAATGGTCTGTTCAAGACAAAGTTGGCTTTTCTTATCATGCCCCTCAAAATTCTTCCAGCCTCTGACAATTACTCAGTTCCAAACCTACTTCCGCATTTTCAGATATTTGTTACAGAATCCTACCATGGGATTCCACAAATCAGTATTAGTTTCCTATTGGGGCTATGACAAATTCCCACAAATATAGTGGCTTCAAGCAAGACAAATTTATCCTCTTACAATTGTAGAGGTCAGAAATTGAAAGTCAAGGTGTCATCATGGCTGTGTATCTTCTGGAGGCTTCAGGGCAGAATACTTTTGTTTGTTTTTTTCTGCTTCTAGAGGTGGTCTGTATTCTTTTGCTCATGGCCCGTTCATGGCTCTTTTGCTCATCCTAACCACTTGCTTCCATCCTCACATTTCTCACTAATAATTTTGATCCTTCTACAACCCTTTTATCAAAACCATTGTGATTACACCGAGCTCACCTAGATAACCCAGTGTACTGTCCCAAGCTCAACATCCTTAATTCAATCACATCTGCAAGGTCCCTTTTAACATAGATGACATATATACACAGGTTCCAGAGATCTGGATGTGGGTATCTGTGGGAGGTTACTCTGTCTACCACAGACTGTAGCATATAGACCCATAAAAATTTTCTTTAAAGCCAGGAAAAAAGAGAATAAATGAGAGATTAATTATTAAATACAGGGGTCTAATGGTTCATTTCCAAAGACAGAGGAGGCTAGAATGTAAGTATTGATAGAGGAGGATGCTGAGAACAGAATAGTTCACTCCAAAGAACTCCTGTTTGCCTCAGTGCTTAGGGAGAGTCATTAAGTAATGCAAAAAGTAGAAGTAAGTTGTGGGGATAATGTCAGAAAATAGTTGCTCTCCTAATTTCTCAGGCAGGTGACCCCACCTTCTGAAAAAAAATGAAATCTGAGAGTCTTTCAACTTGGGGATGCCAAGGAAAAAGAAAACTTGAATGGAACACAGACCTAAAAGGGAATTCAGTAAAAGTGACAATGAAATGTGTGCCCTGTTCTTCAGCCCTGTCCCCAGCATACAGGCAGCTAGGTATAGATACTCTTGATCAAGTACTCGAAAAATTCTTTTCTGAAGACACTTAACAACAAGTAAGAAGACTCTAAGACACTAAATATTTTCAACTTTGCATTCTATACCAGCCCAACTACCAATCAGTTAGAAGATAAATGCTTTTCATCCTGGGAAGACTCCAAATTTTGCATATTGTGTACTCTGATTGAAAAAAGTGCTGGAGGACATGTATCAGAAGAGAAAAGAAGAAACTAAGACAGGAAATAAAGACATGGGACTCTTGATATAGGAGATCCAAGCCTAGGGAATGGTAAAGGAAAGTCTTGGAATAATAGTTTTTGAAGCAGGTATAGGGATAACCAATCCAGATCAGGGGAAACTGGAACCTCTGGGAGGAAGATCTCCAATTTTTTAATGGAAATTTATGTGTTATATGATATTTTGGAACATTTGGAGAAATTGTTATTATTTTTAAAGTAGGCTCTATGCCCAATATAGGGATTGAATTCATGATCCTGAGATCAGGAGCTGAATGCTGCACTGATAGAGCCAGCAAGGTGCCCCTGGAGAAATTATTAACAGATGTTTTCATGGATATGCCAGTGTGTTTGAAGAAAAATGGAGCAACAGGTACCTAAAAACCAATCAAATAATGGAGAGAGAGCAATGAAGAGGAAGAAGAGGAGGAGATTATTAGCTCTAGAACAAATGAAATGTTTTCAGAGAAAGTAAATGTAATCATAGTTCAAAACATGGTCCATCAATGAACAATACTGATGCCATCAATGATGCAAATGTTGAATATTGACTTAACAGCAACAGCAACAAAAAGTGACATAACTACATGGGGAAATTGACTTGGAAAAGGGGGAAGGACTGTAGTATAAACATTTTTTTTCAACCATCAAAATGTGTTCCAATATAGTCAGTAGATAATATCTGAAACTAACGTTTCCAAAAAGAGCCGTGTATATATATTATCTACAAATACGGCAGTTAGGGGCACCTGGGTGGCTCAGTTGGTTAAGGTTAAGCATCTGACTCTTGATTTGGGCTCAGGTCATGATCTCATGGTTCATGAGTTCAAGCCCCTTGTCAGGCTCTGTGCTGAAAGCACGGAACCTGCTTGGGATTCTCCCTCTCCCTCTCTGTCTCTCCCCTGCTCACTCTCTTTCTCTCTATCAAAATAAACTTTTAAAATTAAAAAAATATATATGGCAGTTCATAGCATCTCAAACAGCCACAATATTACATTGGTTGCCTCTCAAAAGCAGAACTAAGCAAGGGGGGTGGGGGGACAAAGAAATCCTTACTATGAGACTTTTCGTATTTTTAATGTAATTTTAATATTTTGAATGTTTCTTTATTTTTCACAGAGAGAGAGAGAGAGGGAGGGAGGGAGGGAGGCAGAGACATGGTGGGAGGGGAGGGGAGAGAGAGTCCAAGCACGCTCCATACTGTCAGTGCAGAATGAGACATGGGGCTCAAACTTACAAACGATGAGACCATGACCTGAGCCAAAATCAAGAGTCAGATGCTTAACTGACTGAACCACTCAGGCACCCCTGTATTTTATTTTTTAGAACTATGTGAATGTATAACTTTTAAAATATAAATTAATTCACATTTTAAGTATTAATAATTCAAACAATATAGGAATATACAAATAATGGGAAATGCCTTCCCCCAATACACTCTCCAACTTCACATGGCCAGAATATTCCAATATATCTCTAAGTGCTAGCATAATTAATGATTTACATTATTAGCTAAATGAGCTATGGGTAATACGCTAAATACATAGTCTGCTATTATTTAGCAACCTTGTATGGAACTTACAACCCTCGAGGTAGTTACATGTATCCTACCATTTAATTAGTACATAAATCCACTTTGGTAAGTAATATTATTTGCATTTTAGAGATTAGAGGGGGTGGCTCAGTTGGTTCGGCTTCCTACTTCAGCTCAGGTCATAATCTCATAGTTTGTGAGTTCAAGCCCTGCATGGGGCTTGCTGCTGTCAGCACGGAGCCCACTTGGGAACCTATGTCCCCCTCTCTCTCTCTTTGCCCCTACCCTACTCATGCTCTCTCTCTCAAAAATAAAAATAAAGCATAAAAAAAGATTAGGAAACAGAGGTAGTAACACCCCAAATTATATAGCTCTTAAGCCACTGGGGAATGAAACCCAAGTTTTCTTGAGCACAATGCCTTGGCCGACCACTAAGTATGATATGTATTAAGGAACTAGCATGAATTCTGGCACACAGATGGTGCTCAATGAATAATGCATATAAATATTACTCTACATAAAGAATTTCAAGATCCTCTTATAAGCCTCTTCCCCTGTCATAGTAAAGGGCTGTATTTGTTAAGGTGAATAAACAAAACACAAGTTTTTTACAGTGCATCAGGTTTCATACAAAAATCTCCCTTTTTAAATATATACTTTCCTGCATTATCATAGATGCAATTTCTACATTGAATCTGTGTCTTAAGCATATTGTTACTTAGTATGCTACAATAGGTCCATTTAAAAGAATAAAGTAAATACCTATATACTTATTTAGAAGGCAAAAAACCCCACCAAAATTAAATGCAGAAAACTATGTATTATAAGGTCCCATGTATAGTAGAAACTGTGTGTGTGTGTGTGTGTGTGTGTGTGTGTGTGTGTGTGCGTGTGCGCGTGTATGTGTGCATAGAAGATTTCTAGAAGGATATGCAAGACACTGGTAAGGTTACCTTACGCTCTTCTTCATTGTTCCAATTTTTCACCATAATCATGTATTACTTGTATAACTGAATAAAGCTAGTTAATTAAAAAAATTCTCTTTAAAAAATGTTTGATTTCTTTTTGAGAGAGAGAGAAACAGAGTATGAGTGGGGGAGGGTCAGAGAGAGAGGGAGACACAGAATCTGAAGCAGCCTCCAGGCTCTGAGCTGTCAGCACAGAGCCCGACGCGGGGCTCGAACCCACGAACCGTGAGATCATGACCTGGGCCGAAGTCAGAAGCTTAACGAATGAGCCACCCAGGCGCCCCTAAAAATTCCCTTTTTATGCTTAATAAACAATCAGAACAGTTTCGTGGTTACTCTTTAAAGCTTCTGTATTATCTTAAAAAGCATAGCTAGGCAATACTCAGTAGGTAGTTAATATTTACTAAGTGAAGAAGACATGGGTTCTGCTTATAAGACATCTCTTAGGAAAAAAAATTGAAAGCGATTTTTCTGCTCTGTTCCCATTAACAGTTTATTTTAAAACAAAATATCTGCTGCTCACTTGCCAAAATTAGTAGGTACCCAACAATGTAGCCTATTAATGACTAGTGTACAATAAAGTACATAATCAGTAATGCTTAATAACAAGATCAAAAGCCTAAATCAAAATGAAGCTTGTGGGAATAATAATAACTGATATTTTTTTGTTTTGAGAGACTCCATGCAAAACTGAAAACAAATTAAATAGTAAAAGCTGATGGCCCAGAAAGACATTTGTAAAGGCCATGGTTTAGAAAATGCAGTTCCTTATTATCTCAAAAGAACAGACCCATGAATTTATTTGAAATGTTTTTTTTTAAGTGGCACAGCTTGTAATAAGTAAAAGATCATGAACAACTATTCCAAAGAGTGGTTTAAAAAGCAGTTGTTAGAATAGAAATGGGTCAAAAGTCTTGTCGGAATCCTTGATGGCCTCAGTGGCCTCTCTTCCTTAATAAGTTGATTGGACATCTTTATCCCCTCACTTTTGTGAAAGGGTATGGAGAAAAAGATCTTAAAGATAATAATCAAAATTCTGCAACAAAAAGCAATTGAGCAATGACTACGGGAAAGCTTTCATTCATTTTTATTAGCTGTAGACACATTCTGGATGCCATTGCTTATTGCATGTATTGAATATATTGTGTGTGCTGAAGATTTAGACAAATTTAAGAATCAAGTTGTCTTAATTCTTGCATAGGAATCATATTTCTTCTCATTTATGTATTCAAGGGGCATTTATGAAAGGCACACTATATGCCAAGCACTATGGTAGATGTCAGGGCTACAAAAACGACTAAGACAATCCTGGCCTTCGATGAACTTGGAGTCAAATAATACACTTACTGTCATGTATGAGGTCATGAAAGAAATAAGTACTGGGAACTATACAACTCTGTAGAAACATGGAGTTCAGCCTTAGTGGAGAAGAAGTGGAGTTAATAGAAGGCTTCTAGACATGTTGCAATATAAATGCTGTTCCTATTGATATTTTTAAGTTTTCTAAACTTGCCACTCTAGTGTGATATACTTATCTTTTTTAGATAAAATCTTTATTCTAGGACAGTTTTATATTTACAGAAAAACTGCAAAGTTAGTACAGAGTTCCCAAACACCTTAGAGCCAGTTTCCCCTGCTACTTACGTCTTCTATTAGTATGGTTCATTTGCTATAACTAATGAACCAATACATAATCATTTTATTAACTAAAGTCCATACCTTATTCAGATACCTGTAGTTTTTTTTTTTAATCTAATTACCTTTTTCTGTTCCAGAATCCCCTTTGGGATGTCATATTACATTTAGAGATCATGTCTTAAGGTTCCTCTTGCTCTGACAGTTTTCCAGACCTTCCTTGTTTTTGATGAACCTGGACAGGTTTGAACTGTAGCAGCCTGATATCTTTCCTGAAGATTTCGCTGGGGTTATATGTTTTTGGAAGATCAGAGAGGTAAAGATCCATTCTCATCACATCGTATCTGCAGTACTTACCACTGCTAATGTTGACTTTGACTGCCTGGCTGTAAAATTACTCTTTTTATTCCCTTTCTATACTGTTCTATTTGGAAGGAAGTCAGTATTCATAGCCCACAGTTAAGGAAGTGGGAGTTATGCCCCACTTCCTTGAGGACAGAGGATCTACATCAATCTATTAAAATTATTCTGCTTGGAAGATTTGCCTATTTACTCCATTTATTAACTTATTCAATGATTTATACCAGTATGAAGTCATGGACATTTATTGTATATATTGGGTTATAATCCAACTTTGTTGGTCAACTATTCCAGCTTTGGTCATTGAAAACTCTTCAATGTTTTCCTCCATCTCCTGAATAGAACCCCAGCATTGTGGGATTTTTTTTAAGCCCTTTCTTTCTGGCACCAGAAGATGAACCAGATTCATTTTGTATATTTCGTGCTCTAGTCCTAGAATTAGCCATTTTTCCAACAGGCCCTTTTTCTGGACAATGGTATTAGAAACCACGATCAGGGCATTAGGTATGCTAATTGCTGCTAGGGTATCATTGCTTCTGGGCCACCTCAGGTAACAGTGAAAGGAAATATATATGTCTACATACTAGGTTAGCCATTTCCAGAGTACCATATAGATGGAATCACAGTAGATAGCATTTTTAGACTAAGACCTTTTACCTAGTAATATGCATTTAAAATTCAGCCATGACTTTTTGTGGCTTGCTAACTCATTTGTTTTTGGCACTGAAAAATATTTCACTGTAAGGATGCACCACAGATTGTTTATCAATTCATCTAATGAAGGACATCTTGATCACTCTTAGTTTGGGACTATTATGCATAAAGCTACTGTGAACATTCATTTGTGGCTTTTGGATGAGCATAAGTTTTCATATCACTCAGGAAAATATCTAGGAGCATGATTGCTGGATTATACAGTAAGAAAATGTTTAGTATTATAAGAAACTACCACACTGTGTTCCAAGTGGCTGTACCAACTTTTCATTCCTACCAGTAATTAATAAGTTCCTGTTGCTATGCATCATAGTCAAAAATTGGAATTGTCAGAAACAATGTTGAAAAAGCAAAGCAAAGCTGGAGGCATCACAATTCCAGACTTCAAGTTATATTACAAAGCTGTAGTGGTCAAGATAATATGGTACCGACACAAAAAGAGACACAAAGATCAATGGAACACAATAGGAAACTCAGAAATGAACCTCCAACTATATGGTCAATTAACCTTCGACAAAGCAGGAAATAAAATCCAATGGGAAAAAAAGAGTCTCTTCAACAATTGGTGTTGGGAAAACTGGACACCAACACACAAAAGAATGAAACTGGACCATTTACTCCACATACAAAAATAAGTTCAAAACAACTAAACTAATATGAGAACTAAATATGAGACAGGAAACCATTAAAATCCTAGAGAAGAACACAGGCAGTAACCTCTTTGACACTGGTCAAAGCAACTTCTTTCTAGATATGTCTCCTCAGGCAAGGGAAACAAAAGCAAAAAGAAACTATCAGGATCTCATCAAAATAAAAAGCTTTTGTACAGCACAGGAAACAAACAAACTAAAAGGCCACCTATGGAATAGAAGACGATATTTGCAAATGACCTAGCTGATAAAGGGTTAGTATCCAAAATCTATAAATAACTTACCGAACTCAACACCCAAAAAACAAATAATTGAATTTAAAAATGGGCAGAAGAGGGGCACCTGGGTGGCTCTGTCGGTTGAGTGTTGAATTTTGGCTCAGGTCATGATCTCGCAGTTCATGACTTCAAGCCCCCACATCAGGTTCACTAATGTCAGCACAGAGCCTGCTTCAGATCCTCTGCCCCCCTCTCTCTCTGCCCTGGCCCTGCTTGTGCTCTTTCTCTCAAAAATACACTTTTTTAAAAAAATGGGCAAGAAGACATGAATAGACATTTTTCCAAACAAGACATCCAGATATCCAATAGACATGTGAAAAGATGCTCAACATCATTTATCATCAAGGAAATACAAATCAAAGCTACAGTAAGATATGACCTTACACCAGTCAGAATGGGAAAAATTAACGACACAAGTAACAACAGTTGTTGGCGAGGATGCAGAGAAAGAGGAACCCTTTTACACTGTTGGTGGGAATGCAAACTGGTGCAGCCACTCTGGAAAACAGTATGGAGGTTCCTCAAAAAGTTAAAAATAGAGCCACCCTACCATCCAGCAATTGCACTACTAGGTATTAACCCAAAGGATACAAAAATAGTAAACAAAAGGGATACATGCACTCTGATGTCTATAGCAACATCAGCAATAGCCATGTTCTTTCTTTTCCATTCCCCTGTCCTAATCTCAGATGTCAAGTCTCTCTCTACAAGCAATGTACAGTTGTTCAAAAGCCCCACAGACATCAGAGGTGACCAAATATTATTTTCATAGACCAGAGATGGAAAGATGATTGAAATAAAATTCATCATACTATACTTGGGACAGTGATATGTTCCACAACCAAATCCTTCTCACATGGCAATTTTGGAAAAAGCTACAAACTAACCAACTATATTGACAATTTAATATTTCCACTGTCATAAGACAGCAAAAAAGTAATCAGAGGGGTAGAAAATTAATCAGAAAGGTCCCTGTTCTTTACCTCAAAGTAATGTTATCCATAAGAGGAAGCAGTCAAATTAATAGTACTGGAAGCAATTCAGGTCTTACATGTATTAGAGCATATACAGATTAGACATATTCAACCTCTTAAATTATCTTAATTTGTTTTTACAACAAATGAAACATCTATTTATGTTTAATACCAAAAAACATAGTACACATGAAATGCTTTAGGAAAAAATGTAATATATTACTTGGTGAAATTTTAAACGAGGAAGTCATCTGATAAGTAGCTAGAAAATAAGATAATACCATGTGATTTACAAGAATTGATTTGGACTCTGAAGGAATAGATTCTGCATAGCCACCATTTGACCCTATTTTCATGGCTCAGTGCCTGGAATTCCATTCACTGACTGGAAAATTCTTAATCATCCCTTAAGTCACATTAAGATTTCTCAAATTTCCAGGTGAAGTTATTTGCTCCCTCATCTTTACACTCATGACACTTCATATATTCCTCTCTCTCACAGGCTATATTGTGTTTTTTTAAGTTTATTTATTTATTTTGAGAAAGACGGAGAAACACACACACACACACACACACACACACACACAGAGAGAGAGAGAGAGAGAGAGAGAGAGAGAGAGAGAGTGAGAGAGAGAGAGAGAGATATCCCAAGCAAGCTCCATGCTATCTGTGCAGAGCCCGACACAGGGCTCGAATCCATGAACCGCTAGATCATGACCTGAGGCAAAATCAAGAGTTAGATGCTTAACGGACAGAGTCCCCTCAGTGCCCCTATATTGTTTTCTTGTATGTTCTCCCCAGTTGGTGTTGAGCAGATCTGGTACATAGATGTAGCCTTCTATTGTTGTGGCTCATCTGATGTTTATTTTTCTACCTTTTGACACTTTTTTTTGAGAAGTACCCCTCTATCATTTCAGAAAGTTTTGGTGGAATGATCAGTAAAGGTAGCCTACTATCTTCTGGAAGGGGATAACATGTGGCCCAATGACCCGTCATTTCCCAAGAATTTGACTGGAGTAGTGACATGAGGGTGAAAACCATTTAGACCTCTCTAAGGAGAGCATCTAGTAAGTCTCTGCAGAATATCATCTGTGGTCACAAAAATGTCATTTTTGTTTAAAACAGGAAAAAGAAATCTTAGCTATATAGAGCTATAGTTAACAGATCCAGGTACATGTAAATGGATGCCTAGGAAGAGATCTGGAATATTGCAAACCAGCATGTTTCAAGTGGTTATCTATGGAAAGAATTTGGATTTGGGAATAAGGTAAATGGGTATTTTCACTATAACTCTATATATTACTGACCTATTTCACTGGATGATGGAGTTATGTGTTCCTTTTGTGATTTGTCTATTTTATTTCACAAAGTTCACTTTTAAAATTATATTCCCCAACTTTGGGTACTCTTTAGATCATATAAATCTTTTGCCTTTTACTAAAATGATATCTCCCAAAGAGAAAACATCTGGGTTTTGTCCTATTCATGGAGATAATTTGCCAAGGTTTTTTGTTTTTTCTGTAACATACATAGTAATATACAGAAGGAGAATGATATATAGTTGAAGAGCTGTTTTAATTTTCCTGAGAGGCACAGAATTATAACACTAAAGTAATCCAAATGGGAATTCAATACAACCTAAGAATAAAGTGATAACCGGAGGAGATAATAGAAAGCAAACAGTTTGGGGGGGGGGTAATTGTACAGCACTCCATGGGATTCTGAGGCTTTTTGCACTTAACCATGATTTTGTGCATCTGTCTATATCAGTATTCATAGGTCTACCTCATTTTATTTTGGCATGAGACGTTGAATGTTATAGAATGAATGGATATATTGTAATTTATTTAGCTGTTCCTCTATCTGAGCATTTCTGTTTCCAAAATTTTTGCAATTATAAATAGTATTGCAGTAGAAATCCATGTCCATACATTTCTGAGCATGTGAATCAGTATTTCTGTAGGACAAGATTAGAGAACTAGAAACAGCACATCAAAGGGTTTCCACAAGTGAATCACTGATACTATCGAATAGTTCTCAAAGAAAGGCTGTGTCGATCTGTATTTCCAACGATATGTGAGAATACTGATTTCTCCATGCTTTCCCAATATCAGATATTACTGTTTTGTTTTCTTGATAATAAGCTAGGTAAAAAATATGTATAATTTATTGATATTCTGTGCAAACTGCTTCTTTTTACTCAAGAGATTCTCCTTCATTCCACGGTGGTAGTCAACATTAAGAAAAGGCAAATCGTTTTAGACTTCACAGAGCCTACATTTCCAGAAGCCGTGTTTGGACACAGTTATATGCTAAGTTCTAGGCCTCAGTAAAGTCTGACTTACGAAAACAGTTTTCTAAATGGAAAAGTTCATTGCAGGCTAAAGAGTGGCATTGCTAGGCGTTATTCCACAGTGAGAACGTGAACTTTCAGTGCCAGAGACAGTTCACTGCATCTTATGGCGGAAGTTAAGCTCTAAAGCAAGCTACTAAGGCCAACGTCACGGCCACCTCTTAGTCCCTCCCTGAACCAGTTCCCTGTTTCTTTAGCTGAACATCGGATGGAAGAGTCACCTTTCATTTCGGGGCTGTATTAGATGACATGCCTACTGCTAACTCCTTGACTAGCCCTTGGCATGGTGCATTGATTACACCCTAAGAGGCATGTAGGGAGCGAGAGGGTCCTAGAAACGAGTGACATGTCTCATGTCCTGCTGACTCAAGGGAATAAGCACGCTGAAGTGGAGGCACCTCTGCCCTCTCTCACAGCTCATACTGAGCGCATATAGTTCTGTGAGTCTTCCGTGCTAACAACAGCGAACATAAAGGTGGATATCCCATGCCAATATCACTCAGGAAGTACCGCTCAGAGCATACTGTTAATTGTTCACTGCATTATTAATTTATTATATAACATGAAGTTAATAACAAAGTATTTAAATCAATTCTGGAAACCGTGCCCTCCCCCCCGCCTCCCTGCCTATGTGGCACTGATAAAATGACTGTCAAGGGCAAAAGAAAGGTTAAGCGACTCAAATAGAAGTAAAAGGCATTACTGAGCTGATTCACATCAGGAAGCACCCAAAAAGCAGCTAGGTCACCTAACTCACCCTGTCACAACAGGGTTGTACTTGTATAGGGTGAGGAAAAGACAGAGAGAGAAGTCCTTGTAAGAGCTGTCATCTCTCATTTCTGCAAGGCTCCGGCTAGAACAGGTGGAGAGTGCTCTGGGACTCACGTCTCGTGCGCAGGGACCCGTGGACAATCCCGTCCTGCTAAGTGTCAAGAACTGTTGTTTGGCAGTCTTGCCCTGGTTCAGCTAAGGCTGAGGGCTGGAAGGAGAGCAACAAAAAGCTGAAAGTACCAAATAAGAAAAGGAAGCAAGGTTGGGAGACAAGGGAGCCGGAGATCTTCTATCATGCCTGGTTTCCATCTTCCACCCAGCGAGGCCCGGCCGCTTTAGTAATGCTACAACTATTCCTGATGTGCCCCAGGAGCTGAGGGTTGTTTCCTGAGTTTCAGCAAGGATTGTGGCTAAATGTCATGTCTAGACTCCCTGATGTGACTGGCCAGAGGTGAGGGTACAGGGGTAAAAGAAAAAAAGAAAAAGAAGGGTTGCGATGATTAGGGTGCCTGGGTGCCACAGGCCATGGGAAGGTAAATAATTCAGGAAGTGACATGGGAATATAAAATGTTGGGTACCAGAACGTGAGCACGAGAGGAAACGTGGTAATTAGAACTACAGCTTGCTGACGGAAGAAGGAACCGCAGACTGAAGCAAAACCACTCAGATACTTGCCTCAGCTCCTTTAGTTCCAGGTGACAGAAGTCAGACTTGGTTCCAGAACATGAAGGACTCTTAAGGCACACTGGTGTCAACTGACCCCAGGTGTAAAAAAAGGCAAGTGGGGGCTGGGGGATTAGGGTGGGGAAGAAACAGCATTCCCAACAAGAAATGGGATTCTCAACAAGAAATCAGGAAAACGCTCACCATCGAGGCAAAGTTATCTTCAGGGAAATATTTACCCTCGAGAAGCAGCATGGCAACATGGACTGACTGAAGATTTGTGTCAAATGTTCTAGTGTGAATCTTGGATCTGCTATATTCCTTAGGCAAAAAATTATTTCTGGGTCAATTATCAGTTATTAGCAGATTAAGCTTGATTTTATTCATCTTTCTGTCTCTAGAATGTAAACTACCACCTGCCTGAAGGGCTGTGGCTTCAATCGGAACTTGTGGTTTGAAAACTGAGGGAGCATCTGGATCACCTGGAGAGCTTGTTAGACTACACAAGAGTTTGGGTCCAGCCAGTCTGGGGCAAGAATTCACATTTCTATCACATTCCCAAGGGGTGCTAACGATACTGCTCCAGGAATCACACTTTGAGAACCAGTCAGCATTGTTGTAAATCAGGGGTCAAGAAACTAAGCCAGGTGGCCAATGCACCCTTAGCCTCCTTTCATACTACCCATGATCTAAGAATTTTTTTATATTTTTATTTTTTAATGTTTATTTTTGAAACAGAGAGACAGACAGATAGAGCATGAGCAGGGAAGAGGCAGAGGGAGAGAGAGACACACACACAGAACTCAAAGGAGGCTCCAGGCCCTGAGCTATCAGCACAGAGCCCGATGCAGGGTATGAACCCATTGACCACAAGATCATGACCTGAGCTGAGTCAGACACTTAACTGACTGAGACACCCAGGGACCCCAAAGAATTTTTTTACATTTTTAAAGGATTTTTAAAAACACACCAAGAATACGTGACAGACTATATGTGTCCCACAAAATCTACAATATTTACTATTTGGCCATTTACAGGAAACATTTACCATCCTCTGGTTTAAACAATATAATTATGGCAAAAGCAAAACAACTTAAACTGGAAAAGGTTTAACCTGCAGAATCAAAATCAGATATTTATGTTCTGTGTTACCTAAATTGCACTGTATTTCCAATATGCTATCTCTGCCCAATTCTTGTTTGGCTGCTTATATCCATTTTAGGAGCTATAAGAATGATTTCAATTATTCTGTGGAAGTATTTCATTGAATTAAAATGTAGATATTTTTAGAAGCATTATTCTGTGATAGTTTGAGGAAAATAGGCATGGATTAGTGCTTTCAGTATTTAAGCTTCTCTAATTTAACCGCATTTTAAATCCTTCAGTTTTGGGGATGTTCTGATAGCCCATTTCCAGATGTCAGATTTCTATCTGGAATATGCAAGCTTCAAGTACATCTCTAAGGCTTCTTGGAGCTCATTCCAAACTTTCTACAACTGGGTAGTTAGGCCTTTATATTGTCGGAGCTGCGTATAGGTAAGCCACAGTGGGTGCTATGCACTGGAGAGCTAGTTTGTACAAGCATAGTCTGAATGTCCCTGTTAATCACTATTTTGAGAATGTAGAGATCCCGTCCTCCCTCTATATTGCCATCAAGTGGAATTGCAAAAGAACCTCTTGTTCAGTGCTCAAGGTCAGGGCTTTGAGGGTAGCCAGCCTGGAGTGTCTAGGCGACAGGACTTGATCTTCTTGGAAATGCCAGCTGTGGAAGGAGGGGCAAGGCCACTGATAGTTGCTAGGTTAAGTTCCCATGCTATCAAAGCTTTCTGCACAGAAATCCCAGCTGCAGATACTTTGTCCAGTCTGCTGTTCCTGGACTCCTGTACTTAAGTTCTCCCAAAAAACCTATGCTTCAGTGGCTGTCTCTGGGTCTTTTCTTTGGCCTCACCAGACCACCACCCACCCTAGGCTTTGAACCAGTGGGGATGCCAGTGCACACATAGTAGGTCATCAACCCAGATTTCTGTTATTCTTTGTCTAGTGTAGAACTGTATCCAGGATCCAGAAAGGAATCACAACATAATTAATCTCTTAAAAGTGTAAGATACATTCAAAGACTCCTGTCTGTCCACATACTCTTAGGTGGACTATGGATTGATCACTAGTAACATCAATTATGAGTGCTGAGATCTCAGATAGCCAGATAATGATTAATGATCAGAGGGACCTTCCCAGTGCCATAAGATAAGACATCAGGACCTCTGAGCTACCTTGATTGGTCTGGGCCTCACAAATGATTGAAATGAGTTTCATTTCCTGGCTGGCAGGATGGAGGCTTGAAGTTAAACATGGATGAGTTGAGATAAAGAATGTGGTATATCTTTTACAACTGAGCATTTGTATTGAAATTTAAACTTGCTCCATGAGGAGAGTCTCTCCTTGGACTTCAAAGAACTTGTGTCCATCTGCAGCACAGCCAACCTCCTTATAGCCTGTAGAACTGAGGAAGCTTCAGTTTAAGACCATGACTATGATGGTTAGTGAGGTGGTATGTGGAAATGAACGTGGCCTCTCAGAAGTCACTGCTACTTCCATGATAGTGGGCTAGGATAGCAGGAAGTTTGACAGAATCAATGTTTGAACCCCTCCCCCTCCCCAGCAGAAGGGCTCCTCAGGAAGAGAAGAGAACACTACATTCATACTTGATTCTGCTGATGGGATTAGCTTCTCTGCCATTCCCAGGCGACTGAGTAGGAAGGGAGAGGATATGAATTTTTGTGTTTAAGGCCCTATATTAGATTTTAAACATTAAAGCCCAAAACAAAACAAAATAGAAATTCGTTCCTGAGAGGGGGTGGCATGCCACGCACATGTTGGCAGGTCCTGAATTATAAAACATCCCTAACTGCCCCTCGCCTGAATGTGCTGCTCAAGATGCACACTGTTTCCTTTAGACAGAATATTCTGCCTGCTATGGAAATGAGAATCTGCCCAAAGTTGAGGAGATGTGTAGCAATGTGAATTCTATTCAGGGAGAAAAGACTTTTGGATCTTGGTCAGCATAGACACAAAATAATGCTGTAGCAATGGTAGGTATCTGAGGCCAAGAAACTATAGAACCTGCTGGAATACCTAAAGGCACTTGGGTTCTCAAAGCATACAAGTGACTTTGGTTGAATCTTTGCGAGGTTTAGAATAAGGTTTTCTTCTTGCTGACAGCCCGAGTGCATAGTAGACAAGCTTTTTAAATACACATCAGAGTGCTGGAGAAAAAGTCATCTGCATTTACACAGAGGCTGGAGATTCTGTAACACAGGAGGCTGGCCCCAGAAAAGGAGACTCAGACCCCACTTAGTACAGATTTTGGCAGAAGAGGAGTCCTGACAGCCACTTAGCAGACTTTGGTGAAGCCAGGTGGTAGCACGCTTATGTACCCTGACTAAGCACAGGTTGCCAAGTAAAAGGGAACATGATTCCTCACCAGATGGCCACACCCTTGATTTTGCCATCAAGATAACAGCCCAGGTCACTGGCAGAAAAGCTGTGATTAATGGTGCTGCTGAGCCATGAAGAGTTTAGAAAAATGAAAACATCTCTTTTTGCCTTGCTTATAGAAAGCCAGAGACATTTCATGGTAGGTTGTGCTGATTAAAAGAATTAACAGGTAGTGATGCAGAAGACAGGCTTAACTTGGACGAATTTCAGGTCATATGGGAAGGACCCACTAACTCCATATCAGTATAGCTTCAGCCAGCCCCTATATCCTTCCCTTGGGGCAGACAACTGAGACTAAGTAGCTGGAGAGAAAGGGGCATGAACAGTTACCAGATGATAGATGTTGGGTGACTGAATGAATGATTGACTCATAAGTCAACTCTTCTCCTGCTCTATACCCTAATGTTAGACAAAATTAACAGGAGGTGATATTCAACATTTTGTTCCCAGAATCTAGGCACACATAGGTAAGGCACACTGTAGAAAAATTAAAAAAACACAAAAGACACACACTAATCTGAAAAGTCACCAAAGAAATGAGACAGATTAACTAAAACAAAATGGCCATATTAGGCTGACTTATATCAGCAAAAATAGATGAAGATACACACAAAGGAAAATAGAGAAGATCAAGAAATCCAAGACTAGTTCTCAGAAAAGATCAGTAAAAAATTTAAAAGCTAGCAAAACAGATCAAGAAAAACAAGGGGAGAATGCAAAGCTGAGTGAGATAAGAGAACGTTTACATAATTACAGACACATTTTTTAAAATCATAAGAGGATAGTAACAATAGTACCTGACAGAATATTTGAGAATTATTCATTATTAAAATATATTTGAATAAATAAATGTATCTACAATCATTAACGAAGCTGAATTGGTAGTCAATTTCTAGGTCCATCTCAATAAAAAAAGATATGAATGCCAAGAAGTTTTACAGACAAATTTCACCAAATATTCGAGCAACTGATAGTCCTTATGTAATACAAATTATTTCCAGGAATAAAAATGAGAGAAAGCTGTTCAACACATTTAATGAAACTAGTATAACTTTTGTACAAAATAAGACAAAAACAGTATAAAAATAAATGTAGGGGAGCAAATTTTGCCAACCAAAAATATGCCTCTTTGGCATGTTGATTACTCTAAGCTGGTTATTTTTAAGTAACTGCAGACACACAGAAGCTTTGAAAACCAAGTAGAAGTTACGCTTTTATGAAAGATATTTACATGTATAAGGAAAATATCCATTTGTAAGGGTGTCTCCTTCAGTACTAGGAAGAGGGGAAAGACTCTCTAAACCTCTAGAAACTGTTATTAGTGGAGAAAGCTGACTTAAACCTGCTTAACTACCTTACCTTTGTTTACCATACTTTTCCCAGTAACCTCCCATAACTGACTCCCTAACCCCACCATCATCTTTTATCTTTGGCTGGAGATGATACTTAAGGTGATGGCTTCAGCCATTTTGGGAAGTTACCACTTTCCTGGGTCTTTGGAATATAGGTAGTATACATGTAATTAAACTTTGATTTGATTTTCTCCCATTAATCTGTCTCATGTCAATTTTATTCTTAGACTAGAAGAACCATGAAGAGAAGAGGAAACATTTTCTTCACCACCATAAGCATACAGCATAAAAGAAAACTCCTAAATACATTATCTAATTTAATCCAGCTGTGTGTGCACAAGCATGCACACCTGTACATAAATATAATGCTCAAGAATGTCTCATCTTAGGAATATAAGGATGAATCAATGTCAGAAAATCCATACAATTTATCACATAGAGGGTTATCAAAGACAACAGTATTGACAGATGGCAGAAAACAATTCAGCAAGAGTGAAATCATTCATGACAAATTATTAACAAACTAGGAATAGAGTAATACTCTGATATATATAAAAAACCTAAGACAAAATATATTTAATGATAAAACATTAGAATCACATCAATTATATTCAGGAACAAAATAAATATTCTTGTTATCACTCTAACATTGTGCTAGAAGTTATAAATGAAACACTGTAGGAAAAAGAAGATATATTAGGGGTGCCTTGGTAGCTCAGTCAGTTGAGCATCAGATTTTGGTTCAGGTCATCACCTCCCTTATGGGTTCAAGCCCCATATCAGGCTCTGTGCTGACAGCTCAGAGCCTGGAGCCTGCTTCAGATTCTGTGTTTCCCTCTCTCTCTGCCCCTCCCCTGCTCACACTCTGTCTCTCTCTCAACAGAAATATTTTTAAAAGAGAAAGAATGATCAAGAAGATATATTAAAATCAAAAGAGGGGCGCCTGGGTGGCTCAGTTGGTTGAGTGTCTGACTTCAACTCAGGTTATGGTCTTGCAGTTTGTGTGTTCAAGCCTGACATGGAGCTCACTGCTGTCAGCACAGAGCTCGCTTCGAATATCCTCTGTATCTGCCTCTCTCTGCCCCTCTCCTGCTCAGGCTCGTGCGCGCGCTCGCTCTCTCTCTCTCTCTCTCTCTCTCTCAAAAATAAAAAATTAAAATCAGAAGAACAAAGAGAGAGAGAGAGACAAAATTGTCATTGTTTCTTGATGGTAGGATTTCCTCATAGAAACCAGGAGTCACAGGCAAATGAAACTGAAACCGCTTCAAAGCACAAAATCGAACAAAAATCAAAATGGCTGTACTACTGCTTCAGTGAAGCTCTATTTTAAGTTAACCTTTTGACTCTCTTCTGCAAACTTCCCCTCCTCTTTTCTTACCCTTTTGTTTCAGGAACCCAGGACCACCCTGAAAACATGACAAAGGAGGCTGGCAGCACAGCCACAATTCCTGTTGGAACAGGCTAGATCCTGTATTTCCACATCAAACCTCTGAGCCCCTTCCTGCAGGAGGGCTCCTGTAGCTTCCTGTGTCCAGCAGAGCAATCAAGTTCTTGTTTCTCTTGATCCCAAACCTCTGGCTCCAAAGCACGAAGCACGAAGCACGGAGGTTGGCTTTTGACAACAAAACTGACAAGAAAATCCATCGAGGTTGCTAAACACAAGTCAACATAGGAAAACCAACTGTGTTTCTATACACAGCAATAATCAGTTCAAAAATATAATGGAAAAGAAACATCCAGTGTCGTAGTAGTTTAAAGTGAAACTTCCTTGGAGTAAAACTAAAAACGTGTCATATATACCTTTACCGAGGAAAGTGTATTTATTACATTTTCAAAGAACTTAAAAGTCCTGAACAAATGGAGAATAAACCATATCCCAGAATGGGAGAGTTCAATATCATAAAATGACAATTCTCTTCCAAATCAATCCGTAAATTCAATGCTGTTCCAATCAAAATCTTATAAGGAAATATTTAGTACTAGATAGATTCTAAGATTCATATTGAGGACTAAAAGTCCAAGCAACCTTATTTTTAAAAAAATGTTTATTTATTTCTAACAGAAGGGGGGGGAGAGAGAGAGAGAGAGAGAGAGAGAGAACACAAGCAGGGAACAGGCAGACAGAGAGGGAGACAGAGAATCTAAAGCAGGCTCTGCACTGTTAGGGCTCTGCAATGTGGGGCTCGGACTCATGAACCGTGAGATCATGGCCTAAGCCAAAGTTGGACACTTAACCAACTGAGCCCCGCAGGTACCCTAAAAGTCCAAGATACTTTAAAATTATCTTTGTAAAAAAATAATACCAGGAGAAAGACCTTTTTCCATACATCAAGATTTAGGACAAAGTTATCTTAGTATTGATGCTGATCAGTGGAACAGAATAGATGACCCAGGAAAAGATCTGTACACATTGGTATGTGATATGGTTGGCATTACAATTAAGCAGGGGAAATTGGCTTGTCATATGTTAAAAATAAGACAATGTATCTTACCATACCCAAAGTCAATGAAAAATGCTTCACTATGTAAATGTTTAATATAAATCACATAACTGTACTAAGAAAACACAAATGATACCTTTGTGACCTTGTGATAGGAAAGGCTCTCTTAGGCATGACACAGAAAGTAAACAGAAAAATTGGGGGCACCTGGGTGGCTCAGTCAGTTAGCATCTGACCCTTGATTTCTGCTCAGATCATGATCTTGCAGCTTGGGATTCTCTCTTTCCCTCCCCCTCTCTCTGCTCCTCTCCTGCTTGCTTGCTTGCTTGCTTGCTCTCTCTCTCTCTCTCCCTCTCTCTCTCTCTCTCTCAAAATAAATAAACATTAAAAAAAAGAGAAAAGAAAAAAAATTGATGGAGTTGATTATGTCAAACTTTTAAAGTTCTATACAAAAAAAAAAGCACAAAGAGAGTTAAAAGACAAGTTATAGACTTAGAGAAGCTATTTGTGACATTCATTTAAAGAAAATCAAATACATGAGACACAACAGAAAATGGTTATCTTGCAGAAGAGGGAATTGGAATGTCTAAGAATAAACGAAAGATGAAACACTCACCCTCACTAGCAAACTAAAGAAAAACAAAACAAAGCATAAGTCTATCAGATTTTTTAAACATAAACCTCATAAATGTTTGTGAGAAAGAATGCAGAATTCTAAAGAAGAGTAAATTAACAATAGGTGGCCAGTGCTAAAACTTGATATCTTAAATAGAGGCAACTGCTGTCATGTGAATAAAATTAAGTTCTAGAAGGATTTAACAACGTCCTGTCAGTGATGGCATCGGGTTAGGATAAAGGGAAACAGGACTGTGGAGAGATGCGAAGAGTTGCTCAGCTCTATCCACAACGTTTTTATTGTATTTACAAAATATTAATCAAATGTTAACATTTACTAACCAAATAGGATTTAGATTGGGAAGCTGATTCTAGGCTAAGGTTGAATTGACATAACCAGCAGTAAAGGAATCAAGGCATCTTATAGAGATGGGGACAAAGAGGGAGACAGGGAGGGAGAGACAGGAAGGAGAGAGTGGGTCTCAGCTGGGATGGAAGGTGGTGAGGTGACTGAGGGGCGTGTAATGAAGGTACTATGGTGCTTGAAAACAACAGAATGATAAAAGAGCTAGGGAGGTTTATGAAGTCATGATGGACGAATGTCTCATTTATCTAATAGCCTACTGGGGGGGGGGGGGTAAAACAGCTTTTCTGAAGTAGGAGGTGACAAACGTCATCTCTTAGGAAAATCTCTCTGATGGGAGTTACCAGGTGGTATGATTCAGACAAGTCCCCTCCTACCTGCTTCAGCAACAAAGGCAGAACACAATAGAAGCTTTCATTCCTGAATTCCTTCCTCTCCCGGATGCCCTTCTACAGGCAAGAATAGAAGACAGACCCTTCTATATCCTACCCGTCTGCCACTTTTCTATCCTAAGAATCAGAGTTTAGCAGTTCAGAGACATTTTTCCTAGACACTATTCACTGCATCAGATAGTTCACCTACATGCTAGCATTTTAAGCAAGGGCACATTTCTTTCTGCCTACAAAATATTATGATGAATAATTTTGTTATAAACTAGGATGAATTCATTGCTATCTTCTCTTTTCTGCAAAAGAATCAAAGAAGCAAATGATTCTGAATCGTCAGCCTAGGCAAATGCCACATCATTTCTACTGAATACTTCCAACAATTCTGGTTGTTATTTATTTCTAATAAAGTGCAAAAACATCAGTGAAAAAATGATGTTTATAGTGTTGTGTGATTCAAAGGTGCTGATATTCCACACAGTATTATTGCCTATTACTACTCTGGAGGTACTTGAAAAATAATCAAATATAAATTAACAAATTATCTATAGCTCCATGCAGAGGAGAAAATAGCATTTTCTTCACCCGAAATTTAGAATAATTAACACCAATTTTCAACAAGCACTGGATTGGTCTTTCAGGCACCTGGGGGTAGGGATCCAGCTCCGAGATTTGCTGCTGGTCCAAAATGGGAAATTATCATTCCTACTCCTCATTTTAACTGTGAAACTACAAAGACAATTCACTACTGCTGGATTCATTATAAACTTTCAAATACCGTTCAAAAGTCATTTTTCAGTATATGGTCTTGAGGAAGTTTACACATTAAAACTAAGGAATTTAATGCAGAGGGAATACCAAGATGATAAAAGAAAAGGTTCTTGGGATTCATTCATCACAACCTGTAGGTATCCGTGATCCCTTGAAAGGGGCTAAAACATCTCACCAACAGTAGCGTATTCATGTACCTTATCAGTACGCAATATCCTTCACTGCATGCCGCTTCAGTGTAGTGGGAACAGATAATGTAATTGTAGAGAATAACACCCATTTTAAGAACTGATGAAAGCTATTATGTTATAGGTTAAATGGGATGATAATGGCGGTAAACGATCATCAAAATCCCTTTGCACCAAGAGCAGAAAGAAGAAAGAGCATTCCATTTATTCCTCATACAAGACTTCTCACTAAAGGAGCATTCCAAGATAAGTTAAATAAATACCATTCATTGAGTTGTTGGAAGAAAATAATAGAAATTCCATTTATATTTATTTTTGACTTGCTGCCTTTTAATTCCTATGTTTCATTTGTTTTAGAATTCACATAAATATGAATATAGTATATATGTTTATAATTTATATAAATATATAAATAAATAAATAAATAAAGCAAAAGCACTGTCTCACATTGTAGAGGAGGAAAAAATGATTTTCTCTCTATCCTTCTAGGTTCTTAGCTGAGACCTATTGTAATTAAAGACAGATTAACAGAGAACAAACAGAAGTTTAATAACATGTATACCCCTTTATTTTATTTATTTTTTATTTCTTTAATGTTTATTTATTTTTGAGAGAGAGAGCATGAGCAAAGGAGACACAGAATCCTAAGCAGGCTCCAGGCTCTGAGCTGTCAGCACAGAGCCCAATGCAGTGTTTGAACCCACAAACTGTGAGATCATGACCTGAGCCGAAGTTGATTGCCCAACCAACCGAGCCACCCAGGCACCCAACAGGTATACTGTATAATGGGAGAGACCCAGGAAAACTGAGTACCTCCCTGAAATGGTCCAAGGCACCACCTTCACTACTACCTCTGAAGACAAATGAAGGATACTGGGGCTGGAGCAGGTATGGAAGTGGACGGAAAAAGGTACAATACACAGGGTCAGGTTGTTCATCAGATTTAGGTAACTTCTACTAGGTTTCCAAAGCTTCTCCCATTTCTGCTGTTTTTTTAAAAATAGCCAACTCAAGATAATTAACCCTGATGCCAAAAGCATATTTTGGCATGGCAAATTCTGCACCCCTTCAATCTCTTTACCAAGCGTTGTCTAAATTCATCTTCTAATTGGTCCCTCTGACTCTAGTGTTATCTGGATCCCTCCGATCCTTTGTCTACATCACCAGAGACATCTTTCTTAGGTGTACATCTGATTTTGTTATTCTCCTGCTTAAAACCTGTTAGAAGGTTCCTTGTTGCCTAAAGAAAAGAAATCCATAAGGAATGCCATGATCTTGTCAGTGCCTACTTCTTCAGGTTTATTTTCATCAGAGCCCATTGATACACTTCACTCAAACTGTACTGAACTACTTTGATCCATGTAAAATTTGTTCAGGTCACACTTCACCTGTAACAGTATTTTAAATTGGAAGTTTGAACTGAGTCACACAGTACAATAGACATAGAATTTCAAAGCCAGGTTGCCAGAATAAAAGCAGACTTTCACCATGTAAAATCTTTAGAACCAGTTAGAGATTAATTTTAGGTCAGATTTCCTGGAAACAGACTGTGAGATGGGTGGTTATATGCACAAGGTTCACTGGGAGTGTTCTAGGGAGATGTAGGACATTAAGGAAGCAGGGTTGAAGAAAGAATCTTATCTCCACTTCTTTGCAAATGGGGCCTTAGAGAATATTCCCAAAAATCTCTAGAGTTTGGATGGTCAGCTGTTCAAAGTTGTACCAAATTAAAGAAAGGGGATTAGGACTTTGAACCCTCACATCAGCCAATCATCGTCCATATACCACCTGAGTGAAAGGTAGTCATAATCTCAAATGAGAAGAGAATGCCCTTTAAGACGCCCAGTTGTGAGCCAACAGCAGAAGATATTTCCAGCACTGGCACTGATGAGGGGGTTGTCAGTGGATCAACATGCTACTTACTAGAAATTTCTAAAGCCCAAAGAAAGATATTAAAAGAAAGAGAAGGGAAGGACTTGTGAATGAGTTTTGCTAGTTAAGATATTGCTGCTGTGCCCAGAAGGAGAAAAATGTTTGAGTGACACTATTCCTTTTACGTTAAGCCTAGAAAAAGAAGCTTCACGGAGACCAATTTAAAAACCTAAAGTAGGTCTCTTGAAGATTGAGAAACATAGTGATTAACAGTGAGGACTTTAACAAGTTATATAATGTCTTTGAACTTCTGTTTCCTCAACTGTAAAATGTTTACAAAAACATTTACTTTGTTGGTGGTTGTGAAGATTAAATAAGAGATTCGATCTAATTAATTTAGCACAGAACCTGATGGAGTAATTTACTGATTAATATAGGTCTCTTTACATTATCTCCTCCTAATCTTGGGTAAAATCACACATTCTTAATGAGGTCTTAAATGACTATTCTTTCAAAAATCTTAACTCTCTACTCCTCACGGCAGCGTTTCTTTATACACCACCTGCTTATGCTTCTCCATAGTACCCACCATCCAACATACAGGATAAATGTACTTTTTTTTTTTTTTTTTGCTGGTTGTCTGACTTCTGCCACCAGCATGTCAGCTCAGTGACAGCAGAGACTTGATCTTCCTTGCTCCCTGCTCTATTCTCAGGACCTGGATGACGGCCTAGTACATAATAGGTACTCCAAAACTCTTTGCTGAATAGATGAATCTAGAATACTATTTAGGGAAACATAGTTAATTTGCACTATAACCAAGTCTATTTTATATTATACCACATTAATATTTAAAGGGCATTCAGCCCAGAAATTAGGAGTATAATTGACATACACTGAAAGGCTTAGAGAGTTAGGGTTGACAAGACATTAGTATTAGGAATTAACTTTACATTTCAGATTTGGCGGTCACAACAGCTTTGTGGGACTAATAGCAAAGCTGACGGAAGAGTTAAGAAATGTTCCTATTTGTATTGGCATAGAGCTGACTGATCTTAACAGAGAAAGTAAAGGTGACAACTTGTTATTGAATAAAGCAGACCAAAGAGACAATCCAAACAAGTTTAAAATCCACATGGTTCTAGACTTGCTTTAACTCTGACAAATGACGAACATTATTAAAAACCATATACGACAAAGTATTTTATGATATGAGAGGCAGATAGTATTTGTATAGCAGCTATTTGTGCACTAGGCACTTTATTACAAAGGTTAACCCAATTAATCCTCACAACAACCCAATGATCAATGTATTATAACCTTTTTAAAGATGAAAACACCTGAGGTTTATTTTTTAATTGTTTACTTTTATTTTCATTTGAGAGAAGAGTGGGCTAGAAGGGCAGAGGGAGAGAAAGAGACAGAGACAGAGACAGAGACAGAGAGAGAGCGAGAGAGAGAGAGAGAGAGAGAGAGAGAGAGAGAGAATCTTAAGCAGGCTCCATGCTTAGCACAGAGCCCAACATGGGGCTCAATCCCATGACCCTAGCATCAGATGCTTGACCAACTGAGTCACCCAGATGCCCCCCAAACACCTGATATTTAGAGAGGTGAAGTAGGACAATAAAGCCACCCAACCAGGAAGTATCGCTCATGACAAAAACCTCAGTATTCAACACTGAGGCCATTGGTTTCTCTACCACATTGTCATTTTATCATTGCTATTTCTTCCTGAAGAGGTTAATAGCACCATAGAATTATGAATTAGAATCACTTTTTTCTGATCACTTATAGATTCTGCATAGCCTGGTAACAAGTCCTGAGCCTATGTCCAGATCCTGAATGGAGTATCTTAACAAATTCTGCTGAAAAGAAAAATACCAATTAATATAGCCAGGGGTATTAAGTATACTCCCCTTTTTTGAATGCTAAGGGTGCCTAAAGTAAAGGAATTCATCTTAAGTAGATATTTTTAATGAAATTTAAGATTTCCAAGGGGGAGAGTTCTCTACCACATGGGAATCAGCTTTCCAGTCCAGAAATAGAGGAAATAGGCCTTTCCTTTTCTGACTCAGGTAGTAAAGTTGAGAATAGTTCCAGACTGAACTGGCTGTTTATCACTGTTTCAAATAACATACTCAAGTTCTCTGCAGAACTCCAATTCCCTGAAATGGAAATTTACAAAGTTTTCAAAAAAGAAGTATTGTTTCAAGTATTCATTTTAAACAGTCACTGAGATCTCCTATATAATAACAAGACTGTTGTGAGGACTGCATGGGTGAATGTAAATCGAGGGTCCAGAGAGTCTGATACATGGTTGGTGTACAAATGGCAAACACATTTCTATTTTTGCTGTTGTTGTTAAAAGGCTAGGCAGTGCAAATGATATAAAATACATTTGTTGAAAACCAATGGGGCACAGCTTTGGTCATGAATGCTATTGATATTTTTTCCTCTATGGGCATTCAGGATGAGTTTTGTTACCTATGCCAAAAATACTACCGTTCTCTAAGAATAATTTCTTATATTGGTAATGCCCAAAGTGCTTTCACATTAACTCTCAGAAAAATCCTAGGAGTGAAGTAGACCAAGTTTTCGGTCTCTGTTGAATGTAGCTAATAAGGGATGGGGCCACAATCATTTTTTTAATTAATTAATTAATTGATTTTATTTATTTTTGAGAGACAGAGAGAGCACGCACAAGCAGGGGAGGGGCAGATAGGGCTGGGGACAGAGGATCTGAAGCCAGGTCCTTGCTGCTGACAGCAGTGAGCCTGATGTGGAACTAAAACTCATGAACTGAGATCATGACCTGAGCCGAAGTCGGACGCTCAACTGACTGAACCACCCAAGCGCCCACACAATCTTCTGACACTATGCAGTGTTCTTGCAAAAATATGCAAGACTTCTAATCTCTAGATATTTACCCATTCCATTCTGCTAACTCTCAACCATGCTAAACAAGCATGTGAACTTGAGCAGGCAGGGGAAATAAAACACTTTATTCCATATCTGTATCTGTGTCTGTTCCTGTACCCATATCTATATTAAGTTAAATGCAATGACCCTGCCTTTTATAAGTCAAACCTGGCTAGCAATTTCATATGGTTCAACATGCTAATCTACAGGCAGTACAGGAGACTGTTTAAGAGGGTAGGTTTGGGGACTGGACAAATGTTAGACCTGTAGCCCTGCTCTTTCACATAAACGTTGTATGAGCAAGGGCAAGATCACAGACTACTGTGAACCTCAGAATCTTCACTGTTTTTAATGAAATATTAAATTCAGTAATAGTTTTTAGAGTTGCACCTACCATACACTAAGCCCTCAGTAACTTAATTACCACTAAAAGCACTATTACTATTATGAGTAACAGCAAGGATGCTCATCTACAATGGAGAAGAAATCATCCTTACTCCAGTCCTCAGTAGTTCTTCGAATAAGTACCTGGGCAAAGTATATATATAAAAAGCAACTTCTAGAGGAATCCAATGCAGTGTGGTGCTTGAACACCCTATCCAACTCCTGAGAGCCTAACTACTAAATTTTCAGGGATTTTGCAGGCTGGTTCCAGCAGTCAGTATTAAAAATTATAACAAACTGACAATTTAATACATTATATTACAAGCAAAAGTAATAAACACTCAAAACTTAAAATATTGTAAATATTTTACTATTATCTACGCTCTCGACATTATTCACGTCTATTGCATCATGATGGTGGAAAGATTAATTAACAGTGTGCTACTACTATGCATCTGTTTTTGCCTATAAATTCAGTTACATCAGTGTGGTAGCTTCAGATTGGCCAGTGTAGGAGTATCCACACCACAGAAATCAGAAAATGCTATCAACGCTTCCTCCTCTCTCCCCAAAAGCCAGTGGTTAAACATCTAGCAACACACAATTAGACCAGTAGTATGCAAGTGGCTTTTAACCATGGTATCATACTCGTGGCTTACAGTCTGCCCTCCCCTACTCCATACATGTGAATTTTAGGATCTGCTTACAGCCATCTTCACTAAAGCCTTGAGCAGAATATAAGGTAAATGAGAAATTTGTGGGTGTAGATAATTCCACAGCCTCAAAATATGCCCAGGCTTGGGAAACTCATCAGCCTATATTGTTCCCTTTGGAGCAACCGACATTAAGCATGTTTCACTTTGAGGGTTAATAGATGTGTACGCATGCACACACACATTCACACACACACACACATCTAGAAAACTCAAATGACAAAAAATTTGAACACTACTCTAAAATCTTTATAAATATAAATTAATTTTGTGGAAAAAATTAAGGTATGATCTTTAATAATACATTTTATCAGCTATTTCAATATATATGTATCAAGTGACTTGATGCACTTCTAACATAATAAATGTATGTGAAACAAAATTCAAACTATCTTTAAGAGCAGGTACTTCAATGGTATATGCCAACATTCTTTGTGGAGCATGGAAACAATGCACAAAAATATTCTGTGGTGCAAAAACATTCTTTGAGCACAGAGCAGTATCCAGAGGAGAGAGGACCTGGGCAGAAACAACTATGCAAACTTTTTCCAAAACGCATCTTAGGAGTTTGGATGATGTTGGGTGGGTCCCCAAGTAATTAAATGCAAATTCAAAATGTTGCATTGGATACTCATCCCTGAATCCCATATTGTGATTCGAAACTGCATGGAGAACTAATTGAGGAGACTGAAGAATTCAGACATATTGAAGACAACTGTTTAAATTTATATTTGCAATTAGTTCTGTTTTGCTGTGTCTATTTAATATTTAACAATGGATATAAATATTGCACCATACCAGCTTTTAACAGTAAGTCTAGCATTTATTATGTGATGTATTATGTACACAGAATGCTTGTGATTATGAATACGAATGAGTAAGTGAAGATCTATGCCTTTCTGTAAGATGGGATTGTGAAGGAAGTGCCATTTTGTTGTGGATTTAATGTTTATGTCTCTACAGATTTCACTGGCTAAAGCCCTGAGGTCCAATGTGGTGGTATCTGGAGATGGGGTTTTTGAGAGGTAATTATGGCTAGATGAGGTCATAAGGGTGGGGCCCTGGTAGTGTGGGGTCAGTGCCCTTATAAAAGTAGAGACCCTAAAGTAGTGATACCTGAGAGCTCACTCTTTTTCTGTCATGTGAGCACACAAGAAGTTGGTGACCTCCAAGCCAGAAAGAGCTCATATCAAAATGTGACTGGGCTGGCACTCTGATCTCAGATTTCCAACCTCTAAAACTGTGAGAAAATGTGTTCCTCTGTTGTTTACGCCACCCAGTGTATGGACTTTTGTCATGGTGGCCTCTCTCTCTCTCTCTCTCTCTCTCTCTCTCTCTCTCTCTCTCTCTCTCTCTCTCTGCCTTTTCAATGCTTATGCACTCTGTCCCTCAAATCAATAGACATCTTAAAAAATAAAATAAAAATAAAATGAATTGTATAATAGCAGATGATTACAGATAAAAGAACTATAAATCTCAGACCCAATTTAAGGAGTCTCCAGGAAAACCAAAGACAATAGGTAAAACAAGAGCAAGGACACTAGAGAAAAATTTATACTCCTATGTCACAGCTACAACAAATAGTACACATAGTCTAACTCCTACCCAGATAAAATAAAACCTTATACTAAGGACTATTTACCATAGTTCTCTTTACCTGACATATTATGTATGGCTTTCAACAAAAAAATCACAGTACATGCTAAAAGGAAAAAAAACACATTCTGATAAGCAAAGGCAAGCATCAGAACCAAACTTGGATATGGCAGAGATTTGGGAATTACCAAGTCAGAACTTTAAGATAACTATGATTAATATGCCAAGGGCTCTAAGTTTAAAAATGGACAATATATAAGAACAGATCAGTAATGCCAAAACTCTAAAGATGTCAAAAGAAAATTCTAGAATTCAAAAACTCCAACAAATATTTTAAATGCCTTTGAGGGGCCCATTGAAGACTAGATACAGCCAAAGAATCAGTGAGCTTAAAGATATGTCAATGGAAACTTCCTAAATTGAAAAACAAAGGGAAAAAAAGGATTTAAAATAATGGGATGGAATATCCATACAAATATCCCTACAAAAGGATAACATACACATAATGGGAATACCAGAAGAAGGAAACAAGAAGGGAATAGAAAAAAATGAAGTAATAATGGCTGATATTTTTTCAAAAGTACGATAGACACCAAACTACAATCCAAGAAACTCAGAGAACATCAAGGATGATATTCCAAAAAAAATCTACAACTCGATATATCACCTCCAAACTAAAGAAAACCAAAGACAAAGAGAAAATTTTGAATAAAATCAGAGGGGGGGGAACCCACACTACCTCTAGAGATACAAGGAGTTTTGCAAGCAAGAAGAGAGTAAAGTGAAATCTATTAAGTGCTGAAAGGAAAAAAGAAACACCCCATGAACCTAGAATTCTGTATCTAGTGAAAATATCCTTCCAGAGTAAAGGAAAGTAAAGACTTTCTCCAAAAAATTAAGTGGAAAGAATTTGTTACCAGTAGACTGCCTTGTAAGAAGTGTTGAAAGTTCTTCAGAGAGAAGGATAATGATATAGGTCAGAAATTGGAATCCACATAAAGAAAAAGAGAGCATTAGAGAAGAAATAAAAAGGGAAAATATTTTATTTTTCCTGGTTTTAATTAATTTAACAGAAAATAATTCATTCAAAATCATAAAGAAACAACTTTTGGGATAACCATAGCTCATGGATAAATGAAATGAACGACATCAAAATTACAGGGGACAAGGGTGCCTGGGTGGCTCAGCTGGTTAAGCATCTGACCCATCTTAATCACTTTTAAGTGTACAGTTCAGTGTACAGTTCAGTACATTCACATTGTTGTGCAACCATCCATCTCCAGAAGTCTTTTCACCTTGCAAAAGTGAAACTCTGTACCCATAAAACAATAGCTCCCCATTTCTCCTTCCCTCATCCCAAGGCCACCACCACCAATATAAACTCTACCCATTAAAGACAACTCCTTCTCCTCTTCTCCTCCTATTCCCTGGGAACCTCTAATCTACTTTCTGTCTCTATGAATTTGACTATTCTCGGTACCTCATAAAAGTAGAATCATACAATATTTGCTCTATTGTAGACTGTCGTATTTTACCTAGCATAATGCCCTCAAGGTCCATCCACGTTGTAGACTGGGTCAGAATTTCCTGG
>NC_043717.1:103326711-103427256 GCF_006229205.1 Suricata suricatta
TTTTTTTTTCCATAATATTTTATTGTCAAATTGTTTTCCATACAACACCCAGTGCTCTTCCCCTCAAGTGCCCACCACCATCACCACCACCTGTCTTCCCCCCTCCCCCCTCCCCCCCAACCCTCAGTTCATTCTCAGCTTTCAATAGTCTCTCAAGTTCTGCATCCCTCTCTCTCCCCAACTCTCTCTCCCTCCTCCGCTCCCCCTGGTTCTCCATTAGGTCTCTCTTGTTTTCCTGCTAGACCTATGAGTTTCCTGTTTTAAGACTGAATGATATCCCATTGTATGTATATATACCACTTTTGTTTATCCATTCATCCACAGAGGGACACTTGGGTTGCTTTGACCTTGTGGCTATTATGAATAACTATGCTATGAACATGGGTATATAAATATCTGTTTGAGCTCCTGTGGGGTTTTTTTGGGGGGGAGGGTGTATGTAATTTCACGAGGGGCCTTTGCATTGCTTTTACCACTGCCTATAAAAGGAAGGAGACAGATTATTATTGTCTATAAAAATTTTTTAGGTTTTTTATTTATTTTTGAGAGAAAGAGAGACAGTGCGAGGAGGGGACGGTCGGAGAGAGAGGGAGACACAGAATCTGAAATAGGCTCCAAGCTTTCAGCTAGCTGGCAGCACAGAGCCCGATGCGGGCCTTGAACCCATAAACCATGAGATTATGACCTGAGCTGAAACCGGACACTTAAAAGACTGAGCCACCAGGCGTCCCGGAAGGAGACAAATTATTAATATCAAGAATGAAAGGGGCTAATACTACTGGTCCCCTAAACAATAAAATAATAATAAAGGAATAGTAGGAAGAAATCTATGGCCACAAATTTGATAATCAGATGAAATGGACCAATTCTTTGGAAGACACAAATTATAGAGTCTCACAAAAGGAGAAACAATTGAATCAATAATTAATAATCATCCTAAAAAGAAAGTAGCACGCTTACACAGTTTTACTGGTGAATTCTAAAACATATTTAAGAAGTGCCTGGGTGGCTCAGTCGGTTGGGCTTCCGGCTTCGGCTCAGGTCATGATCTCGTGGTTCATGGGTTCAAGCCTCGTGTCAGGCTCTGTACTGACAGCCAGCTCAGAGCCTGGAGCCTGCTTCAGATTCTCCCTCTCTCTCTGCCCTCCCCTGCTCATGCTGTCTCTCTTCCTGTCTCTCAAAAATAAATGAAAAATATAAAAATATTTTAAAAATGTATTTAAGGAAGAAATTAGTAAATTTCTCCAATCTGTTCTGAAAAAACAAAAAAAACTCAAGCAGACGAAATACTTTCCAACTCATTCTATAAAGCCAGCATTACCCTAATACCAAAAAAAAGACAAAGACATTACAAGAAAGAAAAATAATAGGCCAATATTAAATAGGCCTCATAAACATAAATGGAAAACTCAACAGAATATTAGCAAACTTAATTCAACAATGTATAAAAATTATACACTAAGACCAAGTGGATTTATTCCAGGTATGCAAGGCTGGTCAACATTTCAAAGTCAATTAATGTAATTCTTCACATTAATAGGCTAAATAAGAAAAATCTTATGATCATATCCATAAATGCATAAAAATATTTACAAAATCCAACACCTATTCAGGATAAAAATTCTCAGCCAACTTAAAGGAGAAATCCGTTCGTTTCCTAAGAAACACCAAAAAACCAACAGGTAACATCATACTTAATGATAAGAAATGAGATGCTTTCCCCCCACTTTTGGGAACAAGACAAGCATGTTCTCTCTCACTGCTCCTCTTCAACATTGTACTGGAAATCTTAACTAATGCAATAAGGAAGGGAAATACAAGGTATGTAAATTGGGAAGGAAGAAATAAATTTTGTTCACAGACTACATAATTTTCTCTGTAAGAAATCCCAAAGAATTAGTGATAACAAAAAATGGGGACTCATAAGCAATTATAGCAAGATTGCAGGATATAGGTTAATATATACAAATCAATTGTTTTTTTTATATGCCACCAATGAACAATTGTAATTTGAAATTAAAAACATACATCATTTATTTTAGTAAGATAAAAAGGAAATATTTAGGTATAAATCTAACAAAATACATACAGGATGTATATGAGAAAAACTACAGAAATCTGATGAAATAACTAAAGGATTTATATAAACAGGAAGATATTCCATGTCCACAGATAGAGGGATTCAATGCTGTTGATATAGTGGTTCTTCCTAAATGATCTACAGATTTAATTCAATCCCAGTAATAATCCCAGCAAATTGTTTGTGGATGTTGACTGATCCTAAAGTTTGTACAGAAAGGCAAAAGACTCAAAATAGTCCACATAATATTTAAGAAGATCAGAGGACTAACAATCTGACTTTGAGACTTATTTTATTTCTTTTATTGAAGTTTAATTAACATACAAGGTTATATTAGTTTTAGGTGTACAATGATTCAACACTGCTAGACATTTCTTGGTGCTCATCTTTTGTTTTTATTTTTCTTTTATTTTTTAAATTTATAATAGTTTATGGTAAAATTGGTTTCCATATAACACTCAGTGCCTCTCCCCACAAGTGCCCCACTCCATGGCCATCACTCCCTTCCCCCCTCCCCCTCCCTCTTAAGTCCTCAGTTCCTTTTCAGTATTCAAAAGTCTCTCGGGTTTTGCATCCCTCTCTCTCCCCAATTCTCTTTCTCCCTTCCCCTCCCCATGGTCCTCTGTTAGGTCTCTCCTGTTAGACCTATGAGTGCAAACATATGGTATCTGTCCTTCTCTGCCTGACTTATTTCCCTTAGCATGACACCCTCGAGGTCTATCCACTTTTCTACAAATGGCCATATTTTATTCTTTCTCATTGCCATGTAGTATTCCATTGTATACATAAACCACATCTTCTTGATCCATTCATCAGGTGATGGACATTTAGGCTTTTTCCATGATTTGGATATTGTAGAAAGTGCTGCTATGAACATTGGGGTACATGTGCTACTATGCATCAGCACTTCTGTATCTTTTGGGTAAATCCCTAGCAGTGCTATTGCTGGGTCATAGGGGGAGTTCTACTGATAGTTTTTTGAGGAACC
The DNA here is from genome assembly GCF_006229205.1 of Suricata suricatta. NCBI lineage: Eukaryota > Metazoa > Chordata > Mammalia > Carnivora > Herpestidae > Suricata > Suricata suricatta. Next base: position 103,329,780 of record NC_043717.1, read on the forward strand.
CCCATACTGCTTTCCAGAGCAGCTGCACCAGTTTACATTCCCACCAACACTGTAGGAGGGTGCCAATCTCTCCACACCCTCGCCAGCATCTATAGTGTCTTGATTTGTTCATTTTAGCCACTCTGACCAGTGTGAGGTGGTATCTCAGTGTGGTTTTGATTTGACAGATTGGGGTAACACCATTTTCCACAACACCAAGAGGCTGGGACTTCAGAAAGTGGCACAGCAGCCTCCAGGGGAGGCGGGACTTGCTCACAACAAACCCCGCCCCTCTGTGCCTGGCAACTGCTCATTTACTGCTGCAACACAACACGGAGCCAATGAAGCTGGCCTCTCCTCCAGACAAGCACAGCCAGCACCACCGAGACACCTCTGGTTTCTTTTTGTTCTCCTCCTTCTTTTTTCCTTTTGGAATAAGGCTCATAGTTTCTTCTTTTTTTTTCTTTTCCTTTTCTCTCTCTCTCTCTTTTTTTTTTTGGAACATTCTTTTTTATTCTTTTCTTTTTCCTGCTTTTTCTTTTCTTATGCTTTTTTTCTTTTTCTTTGGAATCAGCCTTATAGTGCTCTGATTCTCTCTTTTGGTGGTGGTGGTGCTCCCATTCCTTTTCTCTTTCTCTTAGGATCAGGTCCCCCACCTCCTTTTTCCGCAAAGTTACTTCAACAAACAAATCACATCACATCGAGTTAAAGTTCCAAACACTCCACCACTGCAAGCAAGGAGGAGCTCTGGTAAGACTGACCAGTGGGCTAGAGCAGCCAAAACACAACAGGAGAGTATATACCAGAACCACAACCTGGACAGTGTATGACCACTTTTTAATATAGTAATACTCTCAAGTATAAGAAACGTAACAAGCTTTTAGAAATATGCAAAAGACAAAAACTTAGCTGAAATGACAAGATGGAGAAATTGTCCCAAAAAGAAAGGTCAAGAAATCACAACCAGGGACTTCCTCAAAACCAATATAAACAATATATCTGAACAAGAATTTACAACAACAGTCATATGAGTACTCGCCGGGCTTGAAAAAAGCATAGAAGATTCCAGAGAAACCCCTGCGGCAGAGATCAAGAACCTAGGAACTAGTCAGGATGAATATAAAAATGCTATAACTGAGATGCAAAATAAACTGGACACAGTGACAATGAAGAATGAAGAAGCAGAGGAGAGAACAGCTGAAGTAGAAGATAAAATTATGGAAAATAACGAATCTCATAAAAAGAAGGAAAGGAAATTACTAGATCACAAGGGTAGGCTTAGAGAATGAAGTAATGCCATGAAATGAAACAATATCCATTTCGTAGGAGTTGCAGAAAAGGAAGAGTGAGAATTGAGGAAAAGGGGCAGAAGGTTCATTTGAACAAATTATAGCTGAGACCTTCCCTAATCTGGGGAAGGAAACAGGCATCTAAGTCTAAGAGGCACAGAGGATTCCCTTCTAAATCAACAAAAATAAATCAACACCATGACATATCATAGTGAAATATGCAAAATACAAAGATAAAGAGAGAATTCTGAAAGCAGGTAGGGACAAATGGTCTTTAACCTACAAGAGTAAATACATAAGGTTAGTAGCAGACCTGTCTACTGAAACTTTGCAGGCCAGAAGGGAGTGGCAGGATATATTCAATATGTTGAAAAAGAAAAATATGCACCAAGAATGCTTTATCCAGCAAGACTGTCATTCAAACTAGGAGGAGAGATAAAGCCTTTCCCAGACAAACAAAAATTAAAGGAGTTTGTGACCACTAAACCAGCCCTGCAAGAAATTTTAAGGAGAACTCTCTGAGTGGAGGGGAAAAAAAAGTAGTGAAGACTACAAAGGACCAGAGAATATCACCAGAAATACCAAATCTACAGATAACAAAAAAGCACTAAGTTCATATCCTTCAATAATCATTCTGAATGTAAATAGACTAAATGCTTCCATCAAAAGACAGGGTAGCAGAATTAGAAAAAAAAAACCCACCATGATTCGTCTATATACTGCCTATGAGAGATGCAGTTTCAACATAAAGACCCCTGCAGATTCAAAGTGAGAGGACAGAGAACCATCTATCATGCTGATGGTTGTCAAAAGTCAGAGTAGTCATAATTATACCAAAAACTGGATTTTAAAACAAAGAATGTAGGGGCACCTGGGTGGCTCAGTAAGTTAAGCGTCCAACTTTGGCTCAGGTCATGATCTCAGTTTGTGAATTCGAGCCCCATGTCAGGCTCTGTGCTGACAGCTAGTCAGAGCCTGGAGCCTGTCTTCGGATTCTGTATCTCCCTCTCTCTCTGACCCTCCCCTGTTCACACTGTCTCTCTCTCTCAAAAATAAATAAAACATTAAAAAATTTTTAAATAAAAAATAAAACATAGACTGTAGCAAGAGATGAAGAAGGGCATTATATCATAATTAAGGGTTCTACCCATCAAGAATATCTAATAATTGTGAATATTTAGGTCCTCAATTGGGAACACCCAAATATATAAACTAATCACAAACATAAAAAAACCCATTCATAACAATACCATACTAGTAGGAGCCTTTATTTATTTTTTCTAAGATAAGGAGTCTTAGACCATGTAGGTTTTTTTTTCATTTTTAAAAATTTATTGTTTTTAAAAAATTTACATCCAAGTTAGTTAACATATAGTGCAATAATGATTTCAGGAGTAGAATTCAATGATTCATCACCTATATATAACATCTAGTGCTCATCCTGACAAGTGTCCTCCTTAATGCCTCTTGCCCAATTAGCCCATCCCCCCACTCCAAACCCATCCAGCAACCCTCAGTTTGTTCTGTGTACTTAAGAGTAGCTTATGGTTTTTCCCCTTCCCTGTTTTTATATTATTTTCCCTTCCCTTATTCTATGTTCATCTGTTGTGTTTTTTAAGTTCCATATATGAATGAAGTCATAGGATATTTGTCTTTCTCTGACTACTTTCACTTAGCATAATAGACTCTAGTTCCATCCAGGTTGTTGGCAAATGACAAGATTTCATTCTTTTTGATCCCTGAGTAATACTGAATTATATGCATTTTATATATGTATATATATATATATGTGCATATATATATATATATATATATATACACACACACAAATACACACACACACACACTGCATCTTCTTTATCCATTCATCAGTCGATGGACATTTGGACTCTCTCCATACTTTGGCTATTTTTGATAGCACTGCTATAAACATTGAGGGGCACATGCCTCTTTGAAACACAACTCCTGTATCCTTTGGATAAATACCTAGTAGTGCAATTGCTGGGTCATATGGTAGTTCTATTTTTCATTTTTTGAGGAACCTCCACACTGTTTTCCAGAGTGGCTGCACCAGTTTTCACTCCTACCAGCAGTGTGAAACGTTTCCTCTTTCTCTACATCCTCACCAACATCTGTTTTTGCCTGAGTTGTTAATTTTAGCCATTCTGATGGTTGAGAGATGGTAGCTCATTATGGTTTTGATTTGTATTTCCTTGATGATGAGGGATGTTGAGCATTTTTCATGCCTCTGTTGGCCATCTGGATGTCTTCTTTGGAAAAATGTCTATTTGGCTCAGGACTTCTTTTAAAGCTATAGTAACCAAGACAGTGTGGTATTGGTGAAATAGTAGAAAAATAATCACTAGAACAGAATTGAGAGCCCAGAAATTGATCCAAACAAATATAGTCAATTGATTTTTGACAAAGAAGCAAAGTCAATGCAGTGGAGGGAAAAAAAATGTCTTTTCAACAAGTAGTGCTGGAATAATATCCACGTGTAAAAAGTAATGAGTCTAGGTGTGTCCTTTATCCCTCTTCCCTTTCACAAGAATTAGCAGAAGATGGATCATAGACCTAAACACAAAGCTATAAAATTTCCTAAAGACCACAGTGGAGAACATCCAGGTGAACCTGGGTTTGGCAATGAATTTTCAGATGTAATTCCAAAAGCAAGAGCCATAAAAGAAAAAAAATGACTAAGTTGGACATCATTAAAACTAAAATCTCCTTTTCTGGGAAAGACAATGTTAGTAGAATGGGAAAAAATTCACAGATTAGGAGAAAATATTTTCAAAACACATAACTGATAAAAGACTTGCAATCCCAACTATGTAAAGAATTCCTAAAACTCACCAGTATGGAAATTAAAAGCCCAATTAAAATGTAGGCAAAATATCTAAACAGACACCTCAACAAAGAGATACACATATGCCAAATAAGCTGTGCAAAGATGTTCAACACTATACATTAGGGATTTGCAAGTTAAAACAAGGAGATATCATTGCACACTTATTAGAATGGCTAAAATCCAAAACACTGACAACATCAATACTGTGGAGCAGCAGGAACTTTCACTGCTGTTGAGAATGCAAAATGGTACAGTAATTTTGGAAGACAGTTTGGCAGTTTTTTAAAAAACTAAGCATACTCTTACCATATAACCTTTGTACTCGTACGTATTTATCCCAATTGACATGATAACTTACATGCACACAAAAAACTGTATAAGTATTTATAGCAGCCTTATTCATAATTGCCTGAAAACTGGCAGCAACCAAAGTGTCCTTCAATAGGTGAATGGCTAAACAAACTGTGGTACATTTATATGATGCAATAATATTCATCAATGAAATGCGTTATTAAGCCTCAAAAAGAAATGGAGGAGCATTAAAAACACATTGCTAAGTGCAAAAACCTAACCTGAAAAAGGTACTGTGTTTTTCTCACTATATGATATTCTGTAGTGACAAAACTATATAGACCTTAAACAAGATCAGTAAGGAACATCTGGGTGGCTCAGTTGGTTAAGCGTCCGATTTCAGCTCAGGTCATGATCTCACAGTTCATGGGTTCGAGCCCTGCATCAGGCTCTGTGCTGACAACTCAGAGCCTGGAGCCTGCTTCGGATTCTGTGTCTCCCTATCTCTCTGCCACTCCACCACTCATGCTCTGTATCTCTCTGTCTCAAAAATAAATAAACATTAAAAAAATAATTTAAAAAAGATCAGCAATTGCCAGGGGTTGGGTGAGAGGCAAAGGGACAAAGAGGTGGAGCACAGGGATTTTTACAACAGTGAAACTATTTTGTGTGAGACTATAATGGTGGCTACGTGACATTATGAGTTTGTCAAAACCCACAGAACTGCATAACACCAAGTGTGAACCCTAATATAAAATAAAATAGATAAAAGTGCATTGGACATCACCATAATAACCCTGGATTGCATTTCTATTTTCATAGGATAGAGTTTCATAAGTAAACTCAGTCAATATGTATGGCTATCTTTAAGATGCTTGTTACAGCTGAATCAGTTCTCACACCAATGACCAATGTTACATCCTAGACTTTCATAGTGGATTTTACATTTGTCAGTCTGACTCTTCCATAATCCTGGCAAGTCAACTCACAAAAGAAAACATGTTGGTCATAAGAAAGAGAAGTTGGGGCACATGGGTGGCTCAATCGGTTAAGCATGTGACTTCTCACGGTTTATGGGATCAAGCCCCACACTGGGCTCTGCACCAACAGCACAGATCCTGCTTGGGATTCTTCCTCTCCCTCTCTCCCTGCCCCTCTGCAACTTGTGTGTACTTTCTCTCAAAATAAAAAAAAATTTAAATATTAAAAAAATAAACATAAAGAAATCACGAGGATACAGACAGATTAGCAAAAGGCATCACTCTTTGGAAACAAGAGTAGTATCTGTTACTTCTTGACTGCTCAGCATCAGGCCCATTTGAACATTTAGCTGTATCAAGACACTGAATAATTTTCTTCTCTTCTCTTTGTAAATGAAATTCATCAGTAAAAACCCACCCCATGACTTAGTATACACATAAAATAGCAGACTCTTACTGCAGTTATCAGTTGTTTGTCCATTTCATTGCTGAGCAGTAGTCCACTTATGAGTGTAACACGGTCCCTTTATCCTCTCCCCAGTCAACGGGCATTGTTTGGGCCCCCTGTTTGGGCCTATTATTGATAATGCTGATATAAACAACTGCACACAGGTCTTTGCTGATACATTTTTGGGCTAGGCTAAGGGAAACAATTTCAGAAACAAAAGACTATATACTATATAACTTTATTTATATGATATTATAGAAGAGCCAAAATCACAGTGACAAAAATCTGACCAGTAGGGAGAAGATAAACTAAAAAGAGCACAAGAAAATTTGGGGGGTTATGAAAATGTCCCATACCTTGATTTTCATGGCAGTCACATAATTATAGTAACTTATCAAAGTTCATCAAATTGTACACTTAAAATTGGTGAAATTTATTGTATGTAAATTATATCTTAATAAAACCAACCATAAAAAGAAAACAAAAACAATCATTAATTCTCAACGATGGTACAGTCTCAACTTACCACCTGCAGGAGAGCCTAGGCCACACTGCTGCTAGTTCATGGTATTATACAGAGAAGTGTTAGTTTCTTCTCTTCATCTCCCTGATACCTTCTTCCCTTAGAGATGTTTTTAGCTGATTGGGAATAGAAAATAATGTGATTGCTGAGCCATAGACTTCTTTATGGCCTTTCCCTCAACTACAGAAAGATACGACTGAAGCTTTCAAAGTAATGTTTATAATGACTACATTCTAAGTCAAGGATGATCTAATTCACAGTCTCCATCTGGCAGGACTGAAGGGGATAGTTTTATACTTTCAACTGTATAGTGTTTATGGTTGTATCCACAGTGCCTATCATAGTGCCTGGCATGGTCAACATTCCATAAATATTTATTGTCTGAAAAAATATAGTTAAATGGTTCATTCTGTTTTAAGTGTTCTATTGAAAAGCTATTTAAGCTTGAAGAGAAAACCTCCTTAACTACAACACGTTCTATAATTAAAGACTGTAGAAATCATAGTACATGGTACAGTTCTCTAGCTAGATAGCCCCATCAGGATCAAGCCACTCTTTCCCTCATTTGCAGGAGTGAGGGCTGCCAATTGTTCACTGTCGAGTCTCTCTCTCTCTGGGAATTGACCTTGATTTAAATAAGCCACCTGGCCCAAAATTATGGCCCTTCCCTGGCAGCAGCCTGCACCTAATGATGGCTGGTGTGTGTGTAATGGGGGAGACAAAGACCTGATCCCCTTACCTCAATTCAGGACAATTCTAAGTTAGATGTTCCTGTGGGATAGCCTGAAGGCTGAGTGCAGCCATATCAAGGTTTACATTCCCCTCGGCTCTTCTGACTTCTCACTCCCTTAAACATGCTGCTCCTGAGATCATTCTCCAATAAACCTCCTGTGTGCAACTATTTGTTTTTCCTTGGGAAACCTAACCCAACATAATTCACATCATTAATAAACCTAAGAAGTAGTATTGAATATGGGATTTTAGAGCTAAATCTCTCACTGGTCAGACAGATAGGAGGACTTCATCTGTGGTGGTAGTTGGAATACTAATAACCACTGGTAGGCTGTAGCAGTGCAGTTGTTCAGACATTCCCTGGTAGTGAACTGGAATGGGATGTAGAATGGAGAGGAATACAACGGTGTGCACAATACCTCAAGCACCTGAAAAACTTGAGGTGAGTAGTAATTCTAAGGAATACGGAATTGGATGACTTTTCTGGTATTATTGATGCACTGGAGAACAATGAAAGGGTGAAGCTAATAAATCACCAACTTAAGGGAAAACATGAAAATCAGAGGCTATCCAAGGAAGCATATAAAAAAACTCACTGCCTACAGCTGGAGGACAGAATTAATTATAAAAATAGAGGAAATCCAGAAGCTCGAATTCTCAATCCTATGTCAAAGGCAAGGCAATCATAGCAATGAAAAGGGACTCTGAATCTTGGAATAAGAACATCTGAATCAATGTACTTGAAATTCTTGAATCCTCAGATTCCCTTTAACCCACTGGGACTGTAGATGGGGTCCACTGCTCTCTGTTAAAGCACGATTCACCCGTATTCAGCCATAAAGAATGAAATCTTTTCCATTTGCAATATGAATGGAGCCAGGGGCATTGTTAAGTGAAATGAGTCATACAGAGGAGACAGATACCATATGATTTCACTTATATGTGGAATCTAAAAAACAAAATAAACAGAACAAAACAGAAATAGATTCATAGATACAGAGAAGAAAGTGGTGGTTGCCATGGGGGTGGGGCAGAGACCAACTTCTACTTATAAAATAAGTCATGATGACATAAAGTACAGCAAGGGGAATTTAGTCAATATTTAGTCAATGATGACATAGATAACTAGACCTATCATGGTGATCATTTCATAATCTACAAAAATACCGAATCACTATCTGAATTGAGAGGGACAGAACACAGTTGGAAGTTTTCAGTTTATCAATACAAGAGAAATCACCCATTATTAAGGGTTTCAGGGAGAGTGATGACATGCTACTGGAATGGCTTCTGGAAAGACGGGAAAAGCACCCACTTCAAGTTGAAAAATATATTCTAGAACTGCCATGGTAGATGGTAGGGGAAGAATCAAGAAGCTCAAAGGAGTAGTCATGCTACAGTGCATTTACTCCATGATGGCAGAAAACTCAACTATTCATCACATTGTGCAGAAAGGTTCAGAAGATAATCTATTTACCAAAACAAATGGAAATCACTGGCAAAAAAGGAACTAGCAACTTTGAGAAACTCAGAGGATGGCTATATTAGTTTCATATTTCGCTGTAACAAACTATCATAAACTTAGTGCTTCAAACAATACACATTTATTCCACCACAGTTTCCATGGGTTAGGAATCAAGGCATGGTTCAAATGGGTCCTCTGCTCCTGAATCTCTCATAGGGTAAAATCAAGGTGCTGGCCAGGTGGCGTTCATTCCTGGGGCTCATGATTTTCTTCCAAGCTTGCATTTTTTTTTTTGAAAATTTTCTTCTAAGCTTGCATTGTTGTGGAGGAATTCATCTCTTTGTAAAACTAAGATCTTCTTACTATCAACTAGAGACCCTACTGAAAAAAGGTGATAAAGGCTTCCTCTCCACATAAAGTTTAGAATCAGTTTGTTGATATCCATAAAATAATTTGCCGGGATTTTGAGTGGGATTGCACTGGATCTACAGATCAAATTGGGAAGAACTGACATCTTGATAATATTCAGTATTCCTACCCAGAATTATGGAATATCTACTTATTTATTTCATCAGAGTTTTGCAGTTTCTCTCTTTTAAGTCTTGTACATATTTGGTTAGATTTATATTTAAGTATTTCATTTGGTTGGGTGCTAATGTAAATAGTATTTTTTTTATAATTTCAAGCTCCACTTGTACATCGTCGGCATATAGGAAAGCAATTGATTTTTTGTATATTAACCTTGTATCCTGCAACTTTGCCATAACTGCTTATTCATTACATGAGCTTTTTGCCAATCCTTTCAGATTTTCTCTATAATCGTATCATCTACAAACAAAGAGTTTTATGTCTTCCTTCCCAATATGTACATCTCTTACTTCCTTTTCTTGCCTTATAGCATTAGCAACAAGTTCAGTATGATGTTGAAAAAAAGTGGTAAGCAGGTACATCCTTGCTTTGTACCTATCTTAGCGGGAAAACTTCTAGTTTCCCATCATTAATTATCATGTTAGCTGTAGAGTTTTTAGTAGATAATCTTTATCAAGTAGAGAAAGTTCCCCTTGATTCCTCGTTTCCTGAGAGTTTTTATACTGAATGAGTGTTGAATTTTGTCAAATGCTTTCTCTGCAACTATTGATTTAATCATGTGATCTTTTAGTTGATTGATGGTGATGGATGACATTAATAGATTTTTAAATGCTGATTCAGCCTCACATACCTGAGATAAATCTCATTTTGTCATGTTGCATAACTCTTTTTATACACTTTTAAAATTTTTGATTTGATAATGTTTTGTTGACAATTTTTACATCTATGTTCATGGGAGGCATTGGTCTGTAGTTTTCTTGTAATGCGTTTGTCTGGTTTGGTATTAGAATAACACTGGCCTCATGGTTAGGAAGTATTCCCTCTGTTTCCCTGCTCTGAGAGAGACTATAGACAATTAGTAATCATTTCTTCCTTAATTGTGTAGTAAGATTCACCAGTGAGTCTATCTGGGTGCAGTGCTTTCTTTTTTGAAAGGTTGTTAATTTTTGATTCAATTTGTTTAATAGATATAGACCTATTCAGATTGCCTATTTTGTCCACTGTGAGTTTTCACAGAATGTGTCATTCAAGGAATTGGTCCATTCAATCCCGTTATCAAATTTGTGAGCTCTGACTTACTGAGAGTATTCCTTTATTATCCTCTTAAGTTCCATGGTTTCTACAGTGATGTTTTCTCTTTCATTTCTGATATCAGTATTTTCTCTTTTTTGTATTTAGCCTGGCTACAGGCTTATAGATTTTATTGATCTTTATAAGATCTAGCATTTGGTTTCATTGATTTTCCTCATTTTCCTGTTTCCAATTTCATTGATCATTCTCTTAAAATTTTTTTTTTAAATAGAGCACTCCACAGTCTCTCCTTTTTCCCTCAAGAGACAGAAGTTAAGCTGAGACTCATAAATTATTAAACACAACACTAAAATCAGTAGTGCCTTTTTCATAAGCCTCACAGATGCTGAAATATTCCTATTTCTATGGCCTGCTGAGATAAAAGATTCTAGATTTTATATTTAGCACAATGAGGAAAATAAACCTAGCAACTCAATAAAGTTGTTGTGTAACGCAGAATACAGGTAAAGCATGAGGCAGAGTGGCAGATATATATAGAAACTCAGTAAATAATTGTCATTAACTTCAACTTTACATTTTGGTAGAGGAATGCCTCAGACAAGGTTCCTATTGAGTTTGGAGACAAGAAATCAATTACACAAACAAAATCATTCTGTTCTTCAATTTTCTTGTACTTTTTAGCATAGTAAAGGGGTTTTATATTTTCATTATTGTATTATTTTCACAACCTTATCTATCTATACTTAATCTTTTACTTATGATATTTTCAAGAAATCCCTAATAAGAACATGAGACTTTAATTATAAAGCATCTAGTTGTGTGTGTACTTTATATTATTGTCATTTACTCTTGGATCTGCAGAACTTTTATTCCTTTTATTCTGCTAACTTTGGATTTAATTTGTTCTTTTTCTAGTTTCCTAAGTTGGAAATTTAGATTATTGATTTTAGATGTTTCTTCTTTTTAATATATTCACTCAATGCTATAAATTTCCCTCCAAAAACTGCTCTCACTGCATCCCACAAATTTTGATAAATGGTACCTTCATTTTCATTTAGCTCAAAATACTTTTATTTAAAACATTTTATTTTATTCTTTAACTTTATTTAATTTGAGCTACAGAGAGGAAGAGGGAGGGTTGGGCAGAGGAGGGGCAGAGAGAGAAGGAGAGAGAGAGAATGTAAGCAGGCTCCTCACTGTCAGCACAGAACCCAACGTAGGCCTTGATCTCACAAACTGTGAGATCATGATCTGAGCTAATTATTAAGAGTTAGACACCTAATTGACTGAGTCACTCAGGCATCCCAAATCTCTTATAATCTATAGTTTCTGTCTCCATTCTTTCCCTGTTTTTTTAATAGAAAACTGGATTGTTTTCTGCGATAGGCTGAAAAATACTTCCTGTCAAAGATAAGTGCATCCTAATCTATGGAAACTTAGAATGTAAGCGTATATGGCCAAGGGGGTTGCAGATATGATTAAATTAAAATCTTGACAAAGGGAGATTATCCTAGATTATCTGGGCAATCTCTAAATGTAATCACAAATATCCTTACAAGTGAGAGGCAGAGAGAGATTTTACACACACAAAAGGGAATCCAATATGACCAGAGACACAGAGATTGGAATGATGTGGCCACAAAATAAGGAAGACTGGCAGCCACTGGAAACTAGAAGAGACAAGAAACTTTTGGGGAGAATGTGGCCCTGCCGACATTCTGATTTCATCTCAGTGATGCTTATTTAAATCTTTTGGCCTCCAGAGTTGTGAGAGAGCAGATTTCTGTTTTTTCATAGCTACAATTATCTGGCTATTTGTTACAGCAGCCATAGAAAACAAATACTTTTTCCCTGAAAAATTCTCTACTGTCTGGGTTTTGCTGATTTTATCCATTTGATTTTATTATGTTCTTCTGTCTTTTGTATTTCCTGTTCATTGGTATTTCTTTCACATGATGATTTTATAGGCACTTCTATGGGGGGGTACAATCAGGTTGGTTTCTCTTTTGGTTTTGTTTATTTGTTTCTTCTTAGGTAGGCTCCACATGGAACCCAATAGTGGGCTTGAACTCACAACCCTGAGATCAAGACCTAAGCTGAGACTGGGGCACGTGGGTGGCTCAGTTAGTTTAGGATCTGACTCTTGATTTCTGCTCAGGTCATGACCTCAGGGTTTTGAGATCAAGCCCTAGACTGGGTGTGGAGCCTGCTTAAGATTCTCTTCTCTCACCCTCTCTCTCTCTCTCTCTCTCTCTCTCTGCCCCTCCTTCATTTGTGTGTATTCTCTCTCTCTTAAAGGAAGGAAGGAAGGAAGGAACGGAGGGAGGGAGGGAGGGAGGGAGGAAGGGAGGAAGGAATAAAGAAAGAAGACCCGAACTGAGATCAGGAGTCAGATTCTTAATGAACTGAGCCACCCAGGCACCCCAGGTTGTTTCTCTTTTGTAATTTTTTAGCAGCTACTGTTAAATGTTGCCTAGATCCATTTATTTGTTAAAGATTGCCAGATAGTTAAAATCTCTGTAAATAGGTGCTTTATATATATTATCTTCATTGTAGCAGCAACCTTGCATTTTTGGTATTATATGATCAGAAAACTAATAAAAATAACAAATTTTGAAAGCAGAGGATTAAAATCCCAAGTCTAGGATATGTCTGTAATGCTTCAGTTTTACCAGGAAACTTGAGTAAAACAGAGGTGAGAATTAGACATGTTTCGACGACAGCACCCCCACCACTGCCCTCAGTATCTATTATCCACTGAAAGAAATGGAAACTAGGAATCTCTGTGGGAAAAACATTTCTCATGTAGATGTTAGAAATAAAATATGTGCATTAGAGATCCTTAGACTTTAATATATTTTTTAAAGGCTGTCTTAACCCAGTTTTGAGACCCTGGCTACAGGCCAGTTCTCCTTCTTGAACAGCTAATTAAGTCCACATCCAAACTACTTCCCTTATCAGGCTCTTGCACTCTGGGGCACTATGTGCCTGCCCTAACTGCCCACGGGTCCGGGGACCACACAAGTAGGAAGAGCCCCTAGGAGTACAAGAATTTCTTTAAATTAGCCAATCAACAGGAAGCCTACAAAAACCTGGCTAACCTCACCCAACTTCTGATACGTAAGCTCCAAGCTTGCTGTTACCATGTCCCTGAATACAACCTGCTGTGTGGCCCGGCCTGGCAGCCTAGTCTCATTCAGAGCTGTAAGTAACAGAATTCTGCCTTTCATCTCTCCCAGCATCTGTGTGTTGTGTCCCACTACCAAAAGAATCTTTAAATCTTTTTTAAAAAAAATACTATTCAAGCTTTGCACATAAACTATAAAGTTAGGTCATTCTTTGACTTGTTTTTCTTTTTTAATTACGCATAACCTTGCACAGACCATTAAAACTATTTTTTTAATCTCACACCTGTTATTTTATTTTGGTCTTACTCTTCACACTAAACTACTGAGGAAGGTGAATAAAGATTATTGTCTCTACTGTATAATTGAGAAATTGAGACTTCAAACAGGGAAGTGACTTGCTCAAAATTGAAGTTAATAATTCATAGAACTTGGAATTATATCCAGATATTATAATTTTAAGTCACCGTTCCATCATTTTATTTCCAATAATAACCTACCAATCCACCTGTCCATCCGCCCATCTACCCAGCATTTATTGAATACATATTATAAACCAAGTAGATACTAGGCTCTGGGGGGTACAGAGATGAATCTGTTACAATCTCTGTCCTCAAAAGATCACAAGAAACAGAGATGGAAAATAAAATTATAATACATTATGTTCTATTAGAAAGTACCTGGGACCACAGGTGGGTCTTTACATCAAGTCAAAGGAGAGTTTTCCATTACCGTTGAAGACTGAACAAGTCACAGTTATGTAGAACTCAGGTACATGGGCAGAGAGAGCAACGCTCAATTCATTTCCCAAAACACTTCATAGTAACCATGCTAGGCACTCAGCTTCAAAGATTAACACCACACAGGGCGCCTGGGTGGCTCAGTTGGCTGAGTGTCCGACTTCAGCTCAGGTCATGATTTCACGGTTCATGGGTTCAAGCCCCGCATTGGGCTCTGTGCTGACCGCTAGGTCAGAGCCTGGAGCCTGCTTCGGATTCTGTGTCTCCCTCTCTCTTCCCCTCTCCTGCTCATGCTCTGTCTCTGTCTGTCTCTCAAAACTAAATAAAATGTAAAAAAAAAAACCTTAAAACAGAAGATTAACACCACAGTTCCTTCCTTCAAAGAGTATATTAGTTACTAGGGGAGACACGTGTGTAACAAAACATATTACAATAAAGTATAATAAATTCAATGATACAGGGATATACATGTTACAGCTGGGTCACAACAAAGAGATGACAAACTCTACCTGGGAGAAAAGAATCAGTCTCCCAGCATCAATGATGGGGTGATAGCTTGCGGAATGAATAAGGGCCCAATGACAGGACTGTGGGAGAAAAGGCACACAGTAGGAAGAGGATATCCAAAAGTAAACGTAAGTATGCTTGCATAAACACAAAGAACTGCTCGTGAGAGCATCGCCCCACCCTGCACTGAGTAACTGCATACAGATCACACTGTAAACATAGACACATGGCGTACTTACTAAGGTGCTTGATAACCTCATCAGAGAGCACCCTACTAAAAGATAGTTTGATTAGATCCACTGTTTCTGGAGGACCTCTTTAAGACCACGTGGAATTCTCCAGCAAGGCTGGTACCCTTGCCACTTGGTAAGGTACGATACCACTCAGCCATTCTATTTAGTGACAGGAACACAAGGAAAGAACTAAATATTTCACATTACAATTTTGGAAACAAAGGTACAAAAGATGACTTGAAAAAGCAGTATACACATTTCCAGATCGTGACCCTAATCCAAATTTCTAGAGGGGTAAAAAGAAGCCAAACTCTCAGCTCAGGCTCATTTTACAACATTATCACTCCAACCTTTTTCTCTTCAGTGGCCCTGACCTTGACTCACTGTCTCACTGGTGCACACTGCCTGGTAGGACTGTGAATCACGCCAGGAATCAGATGGGTCCATTCCTCATGAAAGTAATTTGGAAAGTGTCTGTACAATGACCATAACACTAATGCTAAGGGGTGTGGAACGCTTTTTTCTTTTACATTAAGACCAAGTTTCCTCAGGCACCAGAAAAGTCCCTCCAGTTACGTAAATGATGGAGGACTTCAAAAAAAAAAAAAAAGGACACATTATAAAGGGAAAGGGGGAGTTGGGAAGTACATACATGCAGACATATAATGAATAAATATGATTGAAAGTGGACTTTGATGTTTTTGCCCTCTACTTCAGCATCCTGATTTTCACACAGCGCACACGCACATGCCTGTCACTCATTCTGGAGATTTTCAAAAGCGTTCTTTTTTTCTCTCAAATATAAAAAGACACTTTAATTTTTGTTAAGTTTTCATTTTAAAGCTTTAGGTCTGCAATTCTCCTCACCTGAAGTTGCCTCCACCAGTCACACATCTGTTCACAACCTGAGCTATCCCCGACATCTTCCCGTCCTCATTTATCCCGTCACAGAATTCCTAGGACGTCTTTAACCAGTTGCACGTAGTTGCATCTAAGGTTATTTTGCTTCAAATCTTTCAGGACTCAGCTCCAGCTTCTGCTGAGACCCTAGAGGTTTCAGTTGCCCTCCTTGTCTTTTTCGTAGTATCCAATCTCTGCTGTTATCATACGGGAATGAAAGGTTTGCAAATCTGTAACCTACAATTAGCTCACAGATTTATTTATGGTAAAGAACTGGTTCAATCCATATGGCAGACTATCTAGTACTTGGTAAGAAATGGGAAGAGGTTTTGTGAAACTAAAAAAAAAAAAAAGACAATGATATAGACAAACCTCTGGCAAAGGTAATGAAAACAAAAGGAGAAAAATCAAACAAAAAATGTAAACAGGAAAGATTATAGTGATAAAATAAATGGTTTTGTGAGAATATTAGAGATATCAAAATTGGCACAAGAAATAAAAACTTTGAAAGACTAATAATCATGAAAGGGATAGGAAAGATTCTTGAAGCTTTTTAAAGAAACCCTGGGCCCAGACAGGCAGTGGTAAGTGGGTGTATAGAGGACTTGTGCCCATTCCCCCAGAGGACACTTGGCAAAGTCTGGAGACGTGCCTTGTCACAGTTGACGGGCAGGGGCCTACTGATATTTAGTGGGTGAAAGCCAGGGACGCTGCTAAACATCGTGCAGGGCACAGGACAGATCGCCACAGCAAAGAAGCATCCGGCCCCAAAGGAGAGCTCCTCAAAACATCTTCTAATGCAAGCATTACTCTGGTATACAGACATCGAAAAGATAATGCCAAAGATATGAGCTGATGTATATACCATGTACAATAGACTGACATAAGCATCATGTAGAATAGCATATACATACCAAAAATATCAAGTAAAACAATAACAAATCTAGCAGTTTGGATAACGTATTTAATAATGGCTTTTCTTAATTGTGGTAAGGACACTTAATATGAGATCTACCCTTTAAAATTTTTAAGGATACAATACAGTACTGTTAACCATAAGTAAGATGCTCCACAGCAGATTTCTAGAATGTATTCGTTTTTTTCTAACTGTAACTTTATGCCTGCTGAAGAGCAGCTCCCCGTTTCCCCCTCACCGCAGTCCCTGGAAACCACCGTTTTCTTCTGTTTCTCTAAGTTTGACTAATTTTGATATCTTATGCAAGGGAATGGTGCAGTATTTGTCCTTCATTGTCTGGCTTATTTCACTTAACAAAATGTTCTTCAGTTCTATTTGCTGTTCTTCCAGCCCGGGATATTATATGATCCTTGCATTTCGGGGTGTATGTTCTGAATCCCACAGATCCCACAGAAGCACTTTTGTCCAGATAGATGTGAAATCATCGTTGATGATGAGGTGGGAATATGATGAGAGATGGCTCATTCAGCCATATTGCTGACATCATCCCCATGGAAAATATTAAAAGATGAGAAAAGCGTCTTAATACATAGTGAATATATTTGGGGTAAAATTAAAAACCTATTCCTCAAAAAAAAATTGCAAACAAAAAATAAGAAGGTACCTATCTAACAGGATAAATCACAGCCAACATCACAATTCTTTGTGAAACACTATAGTAGACAGATGCTCCCATTAAGTTAAATAATATTTAAACAGAAGCCTGAGTGAAAAGTGTGGAAGTGCTGACAACACTGACTCCATATTGGGCCCTCCATCTTGTTCATGCGCATACAAAGTCCTCCTTCAGAGCTATGTGTTCTAGGCTCCTTGGAGGTTAATGTGTACCTCGATCAGAATGTGGAAAGGCTTATTCTAACTTTTCCTAAAAGTGGTGCACGTTAGAATAACGATCCTTTGACCTCACCACATGCCCCTCGCTCTATAAAATTTGTGGATTAAGGTCCAGGTTTGCAGGTAGAGAATCACTGCGTAGTGCTTGGATCATTTGTTCGCCTGATTCCATATCAATCAGTTACCACGAATTAAACTCTGTAAACGGTACAGAGTGACTTGTGTCATTTTTTTGGTCTCAAAGTGGCTTCTAGGTCTAGAGATAATTCCTCCCTCCTCCACTTTTCAACAAATGGATAGAAGAAGCTATCAGGAAGCTTGGGAGAAGAGCATTCCAAGGAGAAAGAGAACAGCTAATGCAATGGTTCTGAAGTGTGAACATAGTTGGAGCCAAAAGAATACTATGGCTGGAGTGTAGACAGCAACAGAGAAAGGTTTTATTCTGCAGCCATGAAGGGTTTGAGCAGGGAATAGTATTATCTGGTCAATCCCCAATATATTCTGGGTTTTCACATGAATTAATAACACTGCCATCCTCCCAATTAGCCACAAAGGAAACATCGAAAGAATCTTCAGCTACTTCATGTACATTTCATGTACAACTGACCATCAGGGTTTGCTGATTCTACCTCTCTGATAACTCCTTTAAGTGGTCCCCTCCTCGATAACCCATTGCCATTGCCAGAATCATGCCCACAGTCTCTCATCCAGTCCCCCGCTATTATCCCCTGAATGGGTCTTAGTCTACGAATCCAGACATCATATTGATGAGAGTGACCTTCTTGAAATACAGAAGGCATCCTCATGTTTCAAAAACGTCAATGACTGATGCTTTGTTATAAAATCCAAACCCTTTAACCTAACATTTAAGACCCTACTGGGCCCCCGCTTACCTTTACTGCCTCATTTTCCCCTTCAGAGCAAGGATGTCAAACCTATTATTGAACTAATTTCTATTATTTCAAACACTTTCTATTGTGTCCTGCCTCTGTGTCATTGCTTTTTTTTTTTTACCTTAATCTCTATAGGATTTTTGGATTGACAGTTTCTTAAAATGTTTTCCTGTTTTTCTAAATATCAAGGAGTATAGCATCTCTCAAATGTGCTAAAGAGCCTGTTTCATGATGTCTTACAAGAAAAACATATCCTGTTCTTAAATGTGTTTAGGAAACACTGAAATAAAGAAAGCAGCTTTTTCTGTTGTAAACAGAAAAATTGAATGCATAATTTTCTATTAAAACTGTGTAATCATTAAAACAATGGAATCATAAAACCATGAAGCAATGTTTAATGAAATATTATGTGGAACTAGTGATTCATAGGATGTATTGGGAGAAATCTTGAAGAGATAATTTATCTTCTAAAATGAATCAAAGTTCCTATGTATTTAAGTCCACTCTATGAAATGATAAGCTTCAACAAAACTACAACCGTCTTTAAGATTTTGAAATAACCAGAATTCACTCACAGTTCATTTGAGAGGATGCCATTGTATAGCTCTCAACAAGTTCAGCAAAAAAAAGTGATGTCAGACAGTAGTCATCTCTATCAAATTTACCCCAGAACTTGCTAGAAGACACTTACAATGTAATATCCAACAGTTAATGTTGCTACTGAGAGTAAGCTCAGAAGTACAAAACCATAGGCATGATTTATTCATGTGTATACAACAACCCACTTCAGGCTGGGTACCAGGTTTCCTCAGAGTAGACAGTATTCCCTTGACTCTATTCACACAGATGGGGTTCTCAGAGCCATATGAGATTCATACAAAGAAGAACAGATCACACAAGTAACCATTGACCACACACATTCCTACATATGTCGGTAAGTATCTTGAAACAAGAACAAGACCAACTCCCCTCCAAAGCTCAGTGTGCTTCTGAGTGTGTGGGGGAGAGAAAATACACCTTGTCATCCTTTCAGCCCAACCAGCCTTCAACTGGTATCCATAATAAAGCTGCCACCTGGCCGAGGTGTGTCCTGTGAAGTCCCTTTGTATTTGAGGACATGTCTTTCATCACTCTTTGTTCATAATATAAGTGCACTGTGACCTCTAGTTATGTTTTGCCAACTTATACAAAACTCAGTATCTAACAGTCTGTATTTCTTAAATTTGTTTTAGTGTTTATTTATTTTTGAGATGTAGAGAGACAGAGCACAAGTGGGGGAGGGGCAGAGAGAGAAGGAGGCACAGAATCGGAAGCAGACTCCAGGCTCTGAGCTCTCAGCACAGGCGTGACACAGGGCTCGAACCCACAAGCTGGGAGATCATGACCTGGGCCAAAGTTGGATGCCCAAACAACTGAGCCACCCGGGCGCCCCTCCAACGCTCTGTATTATTATCTGAGTCATCTCTTGGGCAAAGTAATCCAGATTCTGAGGCCAAACTGTTCCCATGCAGGGAAAAACAAATAGGGTTGCATCCTGATGATTTTCAGCTTAACCTAAAGTTAGCCAGGTTGGACAAGGCCCTCTGCTATTCGTTGCCTCTTCCTTTACCAAAACTATATGATGGCAATACCCAGCCAGGTCCCAGGCAATGACACATGGCCTAGGACAATAAGGGTGCTCTGTACCTCCTTGGCAGGGATTAGCTTAGAGGCTGGCATATGACTTAACTCTAGCCAATGAAATGTACGGAAAGTCTGCTGGGGCTGAGGAGAGTGGATTCCAGAAAATACTCTTTTACTGAGTTTTTCTTTCTTTCTTCTTCTTCCCTTTTTAAGAAATGCTTATTTATTTATTTTGAGAGGGGGTAGAGGCAGAGAGAAAAGGGGAAAGAGAGAATCCAAGCAGGCTGGGCACTGTGAGCACAGAGCCCAATGCCAGATTGGATCCCACGACCCTGAGATCATGAACTGAGCCTAAATCAAGAGTCGGACGCTCAACCCACTGAGCCACTCAGGAGCCCCTTCACTGAATTTTTCTGAGGATAGACCAGTTCAGATTCAATTTCCCCTTTCTTCCTGCTTTTGTATGCAACTGTGTGAAGACAGAAAGCTGAGGGCTGTGACAGGCATCTTGTAAGCATGAGGGGAAAGCAAAGAAAATCACAGACTAGAAGAGCAAATTTAGAGCCCTGATATCATTCAGCTGGATTAACCTGAAACTGCCTTCCCCAAAATTCCAGGTACGAGATTGATTAACAACCTCTTATTAAGCTACTTCTAGTCGGACATTCTCTTACTTCCAAATCACTTTAAGTGAGAAAACCTGATTTCACAAAGGGGGTTTCTGCCTTTGTTCTCCTGCAAAGCCCCCCACCTCACACCTCCTTGGGGACTGCGATGCAATATGATTTTTGTGTCAGAGCGCCCTCTTCTGTCCACTATCAAGTATTTCCGTTCCTCCAAGTGCCCGATTCTACTGTCATTCAATTTATTTCACACGGACTGTCATCTTTGTACCAGGCATTTCGCAAAGTCCTTCACTCCAAGAATTTTCAGAGTATGGAACACTGACCTAAACTGTATGCAAACCTAGATCACCACAACTGTCTGCCAGTCTTCCCTGGTTTCAAGTGAAACCTTGATTAAATCTCCTGTTGCTTCTATCCCTGGCATGCCTGTCTACTAGAACAAACACATAGCACTTCCTGGCTAAGGTGTAGGTCGTAGGTCACAGAATTTCAATTCTAGAGGACTAAGTTTAAAGTGTGGATGAATATTAAAATCACCTTGGGAGCTTAAATATTTTTAAGTTTAATACTAAATATTTTTAAATTCAATCCAGCGCCTGGGCCACACCCAAGAACAATTAAATTAGAACCCCCCCCGGGGCGGGGCCCCAGGCATCAGTTTTTAAACGACCCAGGTGATTCCTTGTGCAACTAATACTTGAGAACTACTGATTTAGAAGTAGTGAAATGCATATTAAAAGCACCTGGAAAATTCCTTTAAACTACAATATATTCGGCCCCAAGTCATATTGAAAGCCGCTGCCTTCTAGGCCTCCGTCCCCATAGCCACACAAACAACCTGAAAAAATGTGTTCTTTTACTTACTACACCTGGCCTACCATGGCCAATTCTGATGAATGACTTTTGGCGTGCCTCGTTGGGACTAGACAGCCAAAAATCGTTCTCTCTCCAAACTCAGGGAAACTCGAACATTAAACAGAGAGCCAAGCCCAGGTTTCTAACTACTCGTATAGCTCTTACGCAAAACTGCCTGAAAATAAGGATCACCTAAAGTAGTTATTCTGCGTCTGGGCCCCCACCCAGAACTACCGCAGTAGGATTTCCTGCAGGAAAGGTCTGGCAATTTATGTAGTTAACAAGTTGTCCCAAGTGACTCTTAGCAAGCACATTTTGAAAACACTGCATTACTGCATATTTTCCCAATTTTTTCTGTTCCAGATGACAGGATGCAGCTTATCTGGAGTATGATCAATCCCCAAAAGGTAGCACCAAATTCTGAGAATAAAAGAAGGACCAGAAAGCAATCAGAAAATTAATCCCTCTGACTCAAAGCTATGCTTTTGTAATGTTCTTCCTGAATCCTCTCTGGAAAAGATCCAAAGGCCTTAGTTGAAAAACCTGTCCATTAAACTACATGAATCTATCCTCATGATCTGCCTCTCACTTAATGTGAGATCTACCCTTTTACATTTTTAAGGGCACACTACAGTACTGCCACCATAAGTAAGATGCTCCACAGCAGATTTCTAGAATTATTCGTTTTTTCTAACTGAAACTTTATGCCAGCGGTGCCTCACGACCGTGGAGGGGAAGCAGTCCAGCGGGGTGTGTATCGGGCTACTGGTCTGTTGAGAATCTAAAACCCACCTATTTTCACATCATTCTGGCAATTCTAAACAGTGTCCGTAATGCATCAATCCTCCCTGAAAAAAAAATATTTTGGTATTCTTAAAGTTGGAAACAATTACTGTGATTACTGTTGTGTCTCATTAGTGTATATATCTTAGTCTCAAATTAGCACTTTGTGATTATTCTTTAAGAAACATTATATTCTACACGGAGGTTAATTTGGAGAACTTCCAGGTCTGCAGTCAGCCCTGGAATCATCTGAGCTCCTCAGAGCACACCTCGTGTCTCCCACCCCTGTGGCACTCCATATCCTTATGTTTAAGCTGTGGATACAGAATAAACCATGTCAGCAGAGTGACTGTGGAGACAAAGAGTTAGAATTTAAGTTACCACCAATCTCATTTTATGTCACTACTTAACATTTTGATTTGTGATTAAAACAATTTTTTTCCATAATATTTTATTGTCAAATTGTTTTCCATACAACACCCAGTGCTCTTCGCCTCAAGTGCCCTCCACCATCACCACCACCTCTTTTCCCCCCTCCCCCTTCCCCTTCAACCCTCAGTTCATTCTCAGCATTCAATAGTCTCTCAAGTTTTGCATCCCTCTCTCTCCCCAACTCTCTCTCCCTCCTCCGCTCCCCCTGGTTCTCCATTAGGTCTCTCTTGTTTCCCTGCTAGACCTATGAGTGCAAACATATGGTTTCTGTCCTTCTCTGCCTGGCTTACTTCACTCAGCATGACACCCTCAAGGTCCATCCACTTTCCTACAAAGGGCCATATGTCATTCCCTCTCATTGCCATATAGTACTCCATCGTGAATATATACCACATCTTCTTAAAACAATTTTTTAAGGGGGTACATGGGTGGCTCACTCAGTTAAGCTTCTAAGTCTTGATTTCAGCTCAGGTCATGATCTCACGGTTTGTGGGTTCGAGCCCTGCATTGGGCTGTGCGCTGACAGTGTGGAGCCTGCTTGGGGTTCTCCCCCTCCCTATCTCTCTGCTCCTCCTCCACTAGTATGCAAGCTCGCTCTCTCTCAAAACTAAAGACATTAAAATTTTTTAAAAGTTTTTCCGACTACAGAAATACATAAAAGTTATTGGAATCAACACCAAGGAAACAAATTCATGGATAGTATTGTAATTTCTGGAATTTATTGTGAAACTGGAGTCTTTAAGTCTCCACCAAACTTATCCTTATGTTTTAGGTATTTTCCAATTATGTGTAAATCCCTTAGTGCATATGGAAAAAAGTTAAAATTGAACCTAATGTGTTTTTCAATCAACTGAGTGGATACGAATAGGTGATTGATTCTGATGAATCACTGACAAATGTATAAAACTCAGTCAAATTATAATCTTATTTTTATTATTTTTATTAGTGGGTCATGTCAATATGTGGTTTCAATTTCTACCTTTTTTCCAAAACCGCCTTTATATAAATATGAAGTATTAATCCACTACCTTTTTCTTGTTTGCACTACAATATTGATTTTCCTTTTTCCTTTTTATTTTTATTGGCTTGATATGAAAATCACAGAAAATCTTCACTGACTGCTTGGCCATTTTTATTAGTCACCTTATGCCATGCTCATTATGGAAAATAATGGTGTCACAGAGAGACGGAATGTGTTACAAGATTATCCAGTCCAGGCACCAAATACACTAGGTAAACACTTCGAGCAGAAGTGACGAGCACGGTCTCCTAGGAGTTGAGGAAGTGACAGCCCTTGCTGAATCTCAACCTTCAGTGTGATCACAGAGGCGTCCCATTCAGATGGCAGAACCACAAGACAGAAGCAAGCTGGCTCCCCAAGGCGCCCTGGGAAGGGACCTGGGC
Source organism: Suricata suricatta (assembly GCF_006229205.1). Lineage (NCBI taxonomy): Eukaryota > Metazoa > Chordata > Mammalia > Carnivora > Herpestidae > Suricata > Suricata suricatta. Next base: position 103,353,886 of record NC_043717.1, read on the forward strand.
TGCAGAGAGAGCGGCAGTGGTCTGTTTCATGTTCAAACAAAAAAACTCGTATGGGTTAAATGGCTGAGCTTTCAAGATTTGTTATCCTCACAGAGCCTCCCGGAGCCAGACTCCGACAGAGCCCATGCACAGTCACTCCCTTGTGTGGGAAGACACCGCCAGCTTTAGAGTTCCAAACCAAGGAGAGCACGCCTTTCTTTTTCTAGACATTTTGGTCTTCGTGCAAGTCTGCAGGAGAAAGCACTATGCAAAGAACATACATTGTGTTTGGTATGTTTTATGCTTCCTTCATTTTAACCCCCAGTTCTGTGTCAGCCTGACACAGTGATGCCTCATTCATTCAGGATCATTGAGGAAGGGGGAGCTCCATCCACATCGGGGGCCCGGGGGCGGGTATACGTCTAGCTATAGAAACCAGATTGGGGATCAGGACACTGTCACCTTGTCAAGTTTTTACCATTTACTATGTGACTTTGAGCAAATCACTTTCACTTCCCAAGGCTATCATTTAAGGAGCTTTGTGGCAAACAAAAGAAACCAAATCTGACTAACTTGAGCAATGGTGATTTATTGACAGGATATGGAGATAAGTCACCAAATTCAAGGAAGAGCTAGATCATCAAACCTTGGGAAGGATGAGAATGAGAGCAGCCCTGCAGATCAGTGCAAAAGGAACTCATGAACTCACTCCCCAGGGGACTGCTTCCAACCACTTTCAGTCTGTTTATCGCTGTGCAGAATTGAAAATACTGGGCTACGGGATCTCCTTGGTCCATCTTGACTCATGCACCAGCCTGGAGACCCAAGAACTAGTCTAGGGGGTCTGACCCCTAGTCCCAGGGAAAGGAGGGTGGGGAGAGGGCTTGCAGGACAAGAGAAAGTGGTTGGACTACATCAGTGTTGGGATGGATGGATGGATGGATGGATGGATGGACGGACAGACAGACGGACAAGTGGGTGGGTGGGTGAATGGGTGGGTGGATAGATAGATGGCATACATATCATACATAATATATATAACAAAGGCATACATACATTGTGTGTATGTACACATATGTGGAACTCTTTTGTCAAATGAAACTTGATATGGAGGCTTAAGCTATAGTCAGTGGCCTCCCAGGCATTTCTGTAAAAAGAGCACTTGAAAACAACTTGGCTACAGATTGTCTAACAATCTTTTCCACTGTCATGTTACTTTAACCATTTTGATGAAAATGTTTCTGACTTAAAGGTTTGTTTTTTTCTAATATGTTCGGCTCTATTTTTAGAAGCCCCAGGGTCATCATTGTGAACATGAGACACTGTCATGGACTGTAAGAATGTAGTGTCTTTGCCTCCTCCCTTGAGCCCAGGATGTCAACTGTCACCACGGCTGTCACTATGCCTGACTCACATACTCTCCAGCCTGCCTGCAATATGCTGTTTCTGTGGACTCACAAGCTAAATAACAAATGTGTTAAGAGTTTAGGGGAAGAAGAGCTGGAAGTAGTGTCATGAGACCTGCCTGAACTTATTAGAAAACCTGTATCTTTGTGCCACTGTCATTATGCTTCAACCACGTGAAAAGGAGCAGACCACTTCGTCCCCTGGCCTTCTGTCTCTGGGAGAGTAGATGAATCACCTGGCCCCGGCAGGTGTAGCTCCTCAAAGCATGCTATGCAATTAAATGTCTAATTAAATGTTCTAGTTCTATGCGTCCATGCTTTCACATGCCGGAATGTTTACTGTAGCTATGGTGATGCTCGTATGTCTAAAACTGACCATACAGTTTGCTAAATTCTTCATTTAAATATCTGTTAACGAGGATAACTAACATCTAAGGATCACACACAGTATGCAATAGGTTTTAGGCATGCTCTTATTTAAACCCAAAACTGTACGAGAAAAGTAGTAATTCACATTACAAGATAAGCGGAAGAATCAGAGACCTGTCCTGATCTCAGTGTCCAAGGTCTTAAGGGAGCAGGGATGGATCACTATCTTTAACTTGCAGAAAGTCTGTGGAAATGAAAATACACGTGAAAATAAAAATTAAATACAAGCAGAAGGTGAGATTATCCTTATTATTATTATATGTGGGTATGTAAATTAAAAACGAATAAGTTCTTGAGTGATGGCCTGAGGGCTTCTACTAAGAAATAAAAGGCAAAGGATTCTCTGACATCTGTCAGCGTTTCTCAGACACTTTTTCTTTTCTTTTTTTTGGGGGGGGGGGGATCTAGGGAAGTTAAGAGACTGCTCGAAGAGCCACGTCTCAGTTTATGAAAGACCAGACACAAATACGCACTGCGTGCCTGCAGCATAGCTATTCCAGGTAGGCCCACTTTTCCCAACAGACACCGCCCAGCAATAGGAAGAAAATGATAAATCACTCTCGACCCTCTACCAATAGCCTCTCGCACATATTGTGATACTGTGTTAAATAATCAACTAATCAAATTCATTGGAACTGAGTTCATGTGAAGTTTGCAAAGGAATCACTTCTGACAAAAATTAATTTTGCAAAACGACTCCACTTTGCAGCTACCTGCTCGTGGGCCTGGCTTGGCCACTTGTCGTCCACCCTGAGGGATCTCCTTAACGTTTAGATTTCGCAGAGCAGAAACCGGACAAAACGTCTTCCTCCACCAAGTGGTCTGGGCTCTGTATGCAAATAAGCGCGCTTTTCCACCAGTGAGCTGGATGACCCTCGAAGCCAGAGATACTTTTCACCAAGTCATTTTTTAAAGCCTTATTACCTTTTGTTATACCTGCAGCATCCAATATGGTAGCCACGGACACCTGAAATGAGGCTAACCCAAACTGAAATGTGGTCTACGTATAAATTTTACATCACACTTCAAAGACCAAGTAAGAAAACATAAGACAAAATGTCTCACTAATGTTTTTCTGGAATATTAATTATGTGGTGTAATGGTGATGCTTTAATACATATCATGTTGAATATAATTAAAATTAATTTAATTCATTTCTTTTTAAACCTAATATGGCTATTAGCAAACTTAAAATTGCATATGTAGTTTACACTATCTTTTTATTGGACACAGTAGTCTAGAATAATGGGTATCTATTTGCCTTACTTCTGTTTATTACTCTTGAAGGGCAAATATAGACTTCCCTTTATAAGAAGAAAACTCTAAATTTAAACAAAATAAAGCTTTACCCCCACTTTCTTGTGTACACAAAATAGTTTTGCAATGGAGCGAGCAAGCAGATAGCCTGGTGGTTTTGAAAACTGAACCCCCTCCCCTGTACATGAAACTTTGTACCACAGAGAACATTTATGCCTCATGAACCTGTCACTGGTTTGACCCTCCTCTTAATCGTGTTCACTCTGCTATCTAAATGTACTTGAAAGAAAATGAAAAAAAATATTTGGCATCAGAGCCACTGTCCATGACAAACACTGATTTAAAATGGCTTTTATGTCAGGAACCTGAAATCACTTTTACCTTACTTTATAAAATAAGAAAGGACCTTGTTAGTAGGGAATGGCTAATCCTCAGAGATGATCTGGTGTCAATCCATTCCTTTTTCTTTCTTTTTAAATTTTTTTAACTTGTATTTATTTTTGAGAGACAGAGACAGAGCTTGAATGGCGGAGGGACAGAGAGAGAGAGGGAGACACAGAATCCGAAGCAGACTCCAGGCTCTGAGCTAGCTGTCAGCAGAGAGCCTGACATGGGGCTCGAACCGGCAAACTGTGAGATTGTGACCTGAGCCAAAGCTGGACGCTTAACTAACTGAGCCACCCAGGCGCCCCAACCCATTCTATGAGATGGAAACAACACCTAGTTAATAACAGAGAGAGACGTAATCTGAATTCAGTTCTGTTACCTGATCCGAATTGCTTATTAACATGGCACACTTAAAAACTATTTTCAAGTCACTCCTTTTTTGTTTATTTTACCATAGATATAGAAGCTTCAATTGTTTTTAGAACATCAAATACTTGAAAAGGAGCCACTAGTTAAGCTCCTCTTACAAAATTCATGTCAAAAAAGGTCTCCTTACTGTAGAAGATATGGTTAGGACATAAAACAGGAGAAATTGTCACACAATTAGACATAGACTTGGAAGTCGCTTGGATAGCACTCTTTCCTGCTGATTCGTAGCCTGCAATTCTAATGTGAACAGTGCAAATGTAGTACATCTGTTCTGCTTGCCTTTTAAAATTTAAATGCAGCTTTCTCCCCAAACTGCTGAGATTGTCAAGGTGTATGACCCTTTGTCTGCTTGACAGTCAAATGAATTTAAAACATTTGCACACATACAAGCATGCACTCCTTCAGCTTCCAAATCATTTGAGCGGATTTGGGTTGCTTTAATGCATCATTTTTAATATTTAATGCAACGCACTGTGACATCATTGGCAAGTAAACTAATGAACTCCCTATATCCAGAAACCTCAAACCTTCCCACGTTATTTTTCTCTTTCTCCAATACTATGTTCTTTCCAAGAATTAAAAAAAATGCGAACAATATAGAACCCGTATATCTATCATCTAAATATAAAAATGTTAATATTTAGCCATATTTGTCTCAGATTTTAAAATACTGTGGTAAAATACATATAACATCAAATGTGCCGTGTTAACCTATTTTAAGTGTACAATTCAGTGTCGTTATGTTCACAATGTAATTAATGTTGCACAATCACCATTACCATCTATTTCTAAAACGTTTTTATAGTAGGCAGAAACTCTGCACCCACTAAGTCCTAACTCTCCATTTCCCTGGTAATCTTCTAACCGATTTACTGTCCCTATGACCTGTTCTAGGTACCCCATGTCAGGGGAATCATACAATTTTGATCTTTTGTGTCTGGCTTCTTTCACTTAGCATAATGTATTCAGAGTTCATCCAGGCAATTTCATCAGAATTTAATTCCTTTTTATGACTGAATAATATTCCATTGTACGTATATAGCACCTTTTGTTTTTCCATTCATTTGTTGAAGGACACTTGGATTATCTCCATGTTTTGGCTATTGTGAGTCACGTTGCAATGAACATTGTCCTACATGTAGCTGTTTGAGTCCCCGTTTTCCATTAGGAATGGAATTCCTGGGTTATATAATTATATGTTTAGCTTTTGAGAAACCACCAAACTGTTTTCCTCAGTGGTCACACTATTTTACATGCTCACCAGCAATGCACAAGGGCTCCAACTTCCCTACATCTTTATCAACACTTTTATAGTCATCCTAAATGGTATAAAGAGGTCTTGATTTGCAGTATGGCTTTGATTTGCATTTCCCTAATGACTCAGGATGTTAAACATCTTTTCATGTGCTTGTTATCTCTTCTTTGGAGAAATGTCTATTGAAGTCCTTTGCCAGTTTTTTAAAATAGGTTTTAAGTCTTTTTGTTGTTGACTTTTAGGAATTTGCCTGCAACTTTTACAAAAAGAAAATATTAAAAATCAAGAAGTCCCTGGGTGACTCAGTCAGTTGAGCATCTGACCGTTGATTTTGGTTCAGGTCATGATCTCATGGTTTCTGAGATTGAGCCCCATGTCAGGCTCTATGCTGACAATGCAGAGCCTACTTGGGATTCTCTCTCTCTCTCCCTCTCTGCCCCTGCCACATTCATGCATGAACTCTCTCTCTCTCTCAAAATAAACTTTAAAAAAATCTAGTTGAAGTCCCCTCTATATACCTCCATAATCCTATATTTTCACTCTCTAAACTCATCCAGAAGCAACCATTAGAGTATATAGCACTTCTGCCCATAGATTCATATTTTATTAAATATGCTTGTGTTCATAACCATATGCAAAAACTATAAGCTGTGGAAATTACACAAAGAATATATGAATCCTTCCACATTTTTGCCCTATCACATAATTTTATGTTTAAAGTTTTTAAATTTTTATTATTATTTATTTTTGAGAAAAGATAGAGGGCAAGCAGGGGAGGGGCAAAGAGTGAGACACAGAATCCGAAGCAGGTTCCAGGCTCTGAGCTGTCAGCATAAAGCCCAACATGGGGCTCAAACCCACAAACTGTGAGATCATGACCTGAGCCGAAGTTGAACGCCCAACTGACTGAGCCAACCAGGTGCCCTAGAATATCAGAACTTCTAACTGTACCCATCTAATGAATATAAAATGATATTGCATTGCTTTAATTTACGTAGCATCTCTTCAAATACAAATACAGACCCCACTACTGTTCTTTTATCTAGTACCTAATTATATCTTTTATTCTCCTATCTTATTTTTGGTTGACTGTATTTATAGGAGTTATTCATGTATTGTGGTTACTAATTTTTTGTCAGTATTACACTTCACACATTTCCAAGTTTGTGGTTTACCTTTTTGTTTTCTCATAGTGTTTTTATTTAATTGGTTAAAGGTTGCAAATTTTTATGTGGTCAAATTACCAATCTTTTCCTTGGCAGTCCATGTTTATTCTGCTTAAGAAATTCTTTCATACCTGGAAGTAACAGAGATATTCTCTTCTATTTTTATAATGGCTCTAAATTGCACTTCTTATTAAAAATTATTCTATCTTTAATACATCAAAAATTTATCTATGAGTATGTTGTCATGTATCTTTGAATATACTGTGCGAGGGATAGGATTTTTTTCCATATGGAAAAGCAATTTTCCCAACATCAGTTCTTGACAATCTTACTCTTTCCCCTCTGAGTTTTACTGCTACCTCTGTTGTATGCCTAGTTCCCTAATGTGTTTCCAACAGTTACTGGGTTAATTCTATTGCACTGGTCTGTCTACCCCTGCATCAATTATATATTGTCTTAATTACTACCATTTTATAATAATTTATGCTATGTAATAGGACTCCATAGTCATCTCCAAAATTATCTTGGATCTCATTGGTTCCTTTTTTATTTCATATGTTAGTATATGTTTATCAAATAAAATGCACCTGATATATGACAGGTCCTGTTCACTGTGCTTTAAAAACAGTAACTCATTTGTTCCTTACAACAAACAACAGTATGAGGTATTACTATTATCGTCTGCATTTCATGAATGAAGAGACTAAAGCACAGAGACGTTATTTAATCTCCCAAGGTCCCACATGAGGGGCAGAGCCTGGATTTGAAGCCAATCAGTCTGGCTCCAGAGTTTGTCATCTTAATCACTATGCTGTGTTTCCTCTCGTGTGAATTTTTCAATATCATGAAAAAATCCAATTATAAATTTAATTAATATTGTATTGGTTCCATATATTAATTGTGGCAGAATTAACATCATTTGGATAGTGACTCTTCACATGTATAAACTAGGGAGAGCTCGCCAGTTACTGAGTGTGGCAATGGACTCCTGGTTCCCTATACAATATCCAAACTGCCTTCTTCCTAAGCAACAAAACTCCAGTTCTGTCCAGAGTAGCAATATCCTCATGAGGAAAATTATATTTCCCCACCTCCTTACAGGTAGGGAGGACCATGTGACATCTTTCTGGTCAATAAAATATAAGTACACATTGCTGGGTAGGACTTCCAGGAAAGCTCTTTACAAACAGGCAGCCTTGACCAGCACCAACTTTCATGTGCCCTTCCTCCTTCCCGTTCTTCAAGCTTGCGATGCTTGATGCTGTGCTGGGCACTGAGGAACCCTCCTTTGATTATGAAAATGATAAAAGTCACATGGTAAGGAGGGTAGAGTGAAAAGCTCAAGACAGCTCTCCCTGAGAGTATTATGTAGTCACTGTACCAACCCTAATCAACCTCCTCCTTGGCTCTTCTAACATGAGAGAGGTAAACCATGTTAGACCACTCTTAATGCCTCCTGGTATGAGCACGTGAACACATCCCTAACTTACACAGGAAAGTCTTCTTTCAGGGCTTGTGATCATTGTTCTTTCTGTCAACTTGACTGGGCTAGGCACTGCCCAGATAGTGGGTAAAGCATTATTTCCGGGTGTGTCTGTGAAAATGTTTCTGAAAAAGATTAGCATTTGAATGAGTAGACTGAGTGAAGAAAAATAACCTCTTTGACATTGACGGGCATCATCCAACAGCATGAGATCCTAAATAAGACACAAAGATGAAGGAAAGGCAAGTTTGCTCTCTGCTTGAGCGGGGACCTCCATCTTCTCCTGACCTCGGGTATCAGTTCTCCGGATTCTTGAGCTTTTGGACCCAGACTGGGACTTACACTTCTGCAGAGTCTTGTTCCCAGGCCTTTAGGTTTGGAGTGAAACTAGAACACCAGCCTTCCTGCACCTGCAAGCTTTTAGGCTGAAGACGGTGAGAATTCATCTCCATAACCACGTGAGCCAAGTGCTTACAATAAATCTCTTTCTATATATATCCCATAACTTCTATTTCTCTAGAGAACCCTAGTACATCACCTACAATAATGTTTGTAATTTTCTCCACAAAATCTTTCACAACTTTTGTTAGATTTTTTTTTTCCTAGGTGCTTATAGTTTTTGTTATTACCCATAAGATCTTTCTGCTTGTTGTAACAGGTTCACATTGGCTATTGCTACTTACTTTTACAGGAAAGTCATAAATTATTTCAAATTGTTTACCCCTAAAACATTATTACTTTCTCAGTACTATTAGTTGGTAGAGGTTGTTGAAATTTCTGAGTAGATAACTAGCATGTACAAATAAAGGCAGTTTTATTTATTCATTTTTTAAATTATATTTATGTTGAGAAAGAGGGATAGGGAAAGAGAGAGAGAGAGAGAGAGAGGCAGACAGAGGGAAAGAGAAAATACTAAGCAGGCTGTGTGCTGTCAGTGCAGAGTCCGACATGGGGCTCGAGCTCACAAACCAGGAGATCATGACCTGAGCCAAAATCAAGAGTTGGATGCTTAACTGACTGAGCCACCCAAATGCCCCTATTTCTTCCTTTTTATTCTGTCTTTTCTCGTGAATTTTAAAAGCTTTCTCTTCTCTTATTGCAATGGTTAAGCCTTCTATTATAGTACTGAATAGAATCTTTTGGTAGATTCCTTTTATTAGGTTAAGAGAATCTATTTGTAATATACTAAGAGATTTTCTAAAAATCATGAATGGACACTATGTTTGATCAGATACATTTTCTATATATATTGAGATTATAACATGTTTTTCCCTCTTAATCCTTTAATCTGTCAATGTGGAAAATTAAAACAATAGCTTTTGTTTTATATAGTCACTTAATCTAAGACAAAGGAAGCAAAAAATATACAATGGGAAAAATACAGTCTTAAACAAAAAAGACCACTTTCTTATACCACACACCAAAATAAACTCAAAATGGATTAAAGCCTGAATGTGAGGCCTGAAGCCATTAAATTCCTAGAAGAAAATATAGGTAGTAATTTCTTTGACATCAGTGATAGAAACACTTACCTAGATATGTCTCCTAAAGCAAAGGAAACAAAAGTATAAACTATTGAAACTACACCAAAATAAAAAGTTTCTGCACGGCAAAGGAAACCATCAACAAAACAAAAAGGCCATCTATGGAATGGGAGGAGACATTTGCAAATAATGTATCGGATAAGGGGATAATATCCAAAATATATTTTAAAACTTATACAACACCAAAAAATCACCAAAAACAAAAACAAAGCTAGACACATTAAAAGATGCTCAACATCACTAATGATCAGGGAAATGCAAATCAAAACCATAGTAAGATGCCAACTTACACCAGTCAGAATGCTTAGAATCAATGGCTCTCTAAAAAACGATTAAAAATAGAAATACCATATGATCCAGTAATTCCATTACGAGGTATTTACCCCAAGAAAACAAAAACATGACTCTGAAAAGCTATATGCACCCTTATGTTTATTGCAGCATTATTTACAATAGCTAAGATATGGAAGCAGCCCAAGTGTCCATCCATACATGAATGGATAAAAAAGTGTGGTGTAGGGGCACCTGGGTGGCTCAGTCAGTTAAGTGTCCAATGTCAGGTCAGGTCATGATCTCACAGTCTGTGGGTTTGAGCCCCGCATTGGGCTCTGTGCTGACAGCTCAGAGCCTGGAGCCTACTTGGGATTCTGTGTCTCCTTTCTCTCTGCCCCTTCCTTGCTCACACTCTGTCTCTCTCTCAAAAATAAACATTAAAAATATTTTTTAATGTGGTATACATACATATATAATGGAATAATTGTCATAAAGAGAATGAGCGCGTGCCACTCACAACAACATGGATGGACCTATAGGATATACTGCTAAATGAAATAAATCAAAGACAATTACCATATGATTTCACTCATGTGTGGAATTTAAGAAACAAAACAAAGAAAAAAGAGTAAACAAACAAAAACAAAGACTCTTAAATACAGAGAACAAACTGGTGGCTACCAGAGGGGAGGTGGGTAGGGGGATGGGTAAAATAGACGAAAAGGATTAAGAGTGTACTTAACATGATGAGTAATGCACAGAATTGCTGAATCATTATATTTATACCTGACACTAATGTAACATTGCATATTCATTATATGGCAATTAAAAAAATATATTGCAGGCTGAACCATACCAACGGCTTTGGTCATAATCAGATGGCAAACTTCCTTCCAATGTCCTCAGGACATTATTAAAAAGCATTCTTTCTCTTGTCAGATAGGACATGTCTTGAAGGCATTTTGCTTTATGTAAAAGTGTAGTTTCTCTTTCTCTTGTAGATTCTGGGTCACATGTCTTGTCCCCAATCATGTTAGACACTAATCTCCCGACTAAAGCATACATGGAACATGGGAACTTCATGGGCCACTGCAACATCAGCTCATATTCAATGCCAAACTTTAAAATTATCTCTTAATTTCTAGTACCTGGAGATTTTTTTAAAAACTTGTCTCCAGACTAAAATTTTTATTTTCATGTATTTAATCTCATATCTCTGTGTTTCTATGAAAGTCTGACAGGTTGCTGGACACATCATTTACTAGATCTTTAGTTAGACAGAAAATCAGTAAATATCCTGTTAAAAAGAGTCTGTAGACACAGGGAGGAGTAGGAATTCTCTCTAGTATTTCTGTATGTCATGGATACTGAGCTGGGGGGATACAAAGCACACATGCTTGTTTATTTAGTATGGCATTTCTCCTAAAAAATGTATTGGAAAACCTTCCTTTGGAAAATCTTTTCCCAGGTGTCCACAGGCCCCTCAACTCCCTCCTAGAACACACATGGCTATTCCAAGTATTTACTTGATCTGCCTTGCCACCAAAAACAGTTCCGTTCGTGAGACTTTCAAATCTACTACCATCCTTATAGTATTGTTTTCTAGAAATGACTAAGTGCCTATCATACATTAATAAGTGCATGTCAAATCTTTTCCAAACACAATCTCTTCAATCTAATCAAAACCCATGCAAGGTAGATATTGCCATCCCATGTGATCAGTATGGAAGCTAAGTTTCAGAAAGATCACATCACTTGCCCACCAGAACCCAATCTGTCTTCAAAGCATGTGTTGTTTCTCATAAATCAACCTTGCAGTGTGAAATGTGTCTTTTATTTCATTTTGTGCTTAAACTATCCAAGAGCATTTATAAGTCCCTTTAAATGGAATTGGAAGCCATATTCCTCCATTATATCTTTCACCAAAGTTCACGAAGTACTTTCATGATTACAATTTATTAAATGCAGAAGCTACACTCATGGGCATCTTTGGTATCTTCTCCCATAAAGTAAGGGAATGGATGGAGTGCACCTCATATTCCTGGATGCCCATGATGTATACTCAATAGCCAAGATTTTAGAGGAAGATTCATAGTTTAGTTCATAGCCCAGTCCCCCCAAGTCACTATTGGGTTTATTTGTGTTTTAAGTCTGACAGAATAACTCCTGGTACTAAGGTGTGAAGACACTGGGAAGTGGTCCTCAGAGGGGAACTCTACCCTTTCACCTTCGGAGCAAGATTCTTTCCACAAAGTCAACCAGAAGGGCTGGAGGTAAATACAGAGCAGCAATAGGGATGAAATCGATCCTTAAGATTTTGTCTTTTCAAAAACCTCAATTGAAATAACCTTCCAAGAATTTTAGAAAGACATGACACGTAAGATGTATTTTTAATTAAGGAACAGAACTATCCAAAGAAAAGAATGCCAATATTAATTTAAGTTGTAGAGAGAAGGAGACAACTTTGAAAATCAATGAAAAAAATGAAAGAGATGCCGATTTTTTAAATAAACATTAAGGGAAATGAAACTATTTTAATCAAGGATATGACACAAATATTTGATGGCAAAGTAAATAGCTTCTTAATGATCAAGTATAAATCTAAACGGTGCCTCTTGTACATGTCATCCGTGACTTTGAGCTAGCTTCAGGAACCTCAGATAACTCAACTGTTCTGTGGTTTAATAACACTAAGTCCAGAGGCTCCCTGTAAGAATTAAATTGGATAATATGCACACGGGGCTTTTATTTACTCCACTGTAAGCAACTTATAAATGCTTTTTGAATTTCCTCCTCCTCTCCTTAGTAGAAAAAAAATCCATACAAATAGGACAGCATAGTATAGTTGAGAGAACACCTGATTTGAATTTAGAACTAGTAAATGACCTTGGGAATGTCAGTTCACCTCTTTGGCTTTTTGACTGCTTCTCTGTAAAAATGGGTATTGGTTCATTTGGTCTTTGTTCAAGATTACACAGCTAGCAAGTATTAGATCCATACATAAGTCTGACTCACAATCTGGGCTCTTTTGTGCTCTAAACCTGTCATCTTATAGGATTCTTGGCGACTGTCACAAAAAAGAAGGCATACTGTCTAAATGCAGGCCCTATCCCCAACTCCTTCCCACCTGGCACCCACAGAACAGAGGATGAAATACTATTGGAGAGACCACTGCAGAGCTTAACAGTATTTTTCTAAAATCCTTGCTATTTATTGTCAGTGAATAAGGGCCATGAAGATCCATGAGTATTTTCCTACGACATCCACCCATACATACATGCACGCTCTCTCTTCTCCAAAGAATAGATTACTGCGGCAGAGCTTCAAAGCTCCGCATTTCCGAGATGACAAGCAACCCTTGAGGTTTGCAACCCAACTGTGGTGTCACCATAAGCAAGTCGCATTCCCAGTTGGTCTCTGTTGTAGTTCTCTATTGCTTCAAAACAAACCGCTTCAAACTTAGTGGTATAAAAAACTACAACAATCATTTGTGACTGTTTCTCACAGTGCTAGGGGTTGACTGTGCTCAGCTAGATGTTCCTGGCCTGTGACTTCTCAGGCACTGGCCGTCAGGTAACAAGCAGGACTGGATTCGCCCAGCAGGCTCCTTCGCTCACATGTCTAGCAGTCATGTAGGGTGTTGGCTGGAGCCCCTCCAGGTGGTATCTCCCCGGGGCCTAGAATTCTTCACTGTCTGGCAGCAGAAGGGGGGTGGGGGGGCATTGGAGAGGTGACATGAGACAGCAGAGAGAGGGAAGAGGAAGTGAGTGAGCACCAGGCAGACTTGTATCGTCTTTTATGATAGTCTCCGGAGTCCCCGAGTGTCACTTCTGCCATACTACATTAGATCCAGTGCTCACAAAAGCCCACCCAGTTTCAAGGAGAAGGGACATGGTTACTATCTCCTGAGGGAGTGACAAGACTCTCTGCAGCACTCTCATGGTCCGTCAGACTCGGACGTGCACACCGGCCTAAGCAGATAAATGTATCAAGCGTCCAGGAGACGTCCCCTGGCTCTTGGTATAGAGCAAACAAAGACATCTTGCACACCTATATATTTGGCGTCTTTGAAATGCCAACCAGGTGACGGCAGGTTTTCAATCCCTCTTGGCACATTAATTTAAAAGGCTGTGTTTCATTTTCCTTCACTGAAGATACTGCTCAAAAGCAGTGTTTATGCAGACCTCTTAGACAAAACAAAAGAGAACATGTTCATTTGTAACTGTCAAATTAATTGCAAATTATTTTTCATTCAGCTGAGAACAAAGGAATCTCATAACGAAGTGAAAATTTTCTTCATAGAAAAGTGATGGTGAAAAGAGCCAAGAGTGGATTAGTTGAACCAGGTATCATGTTCTGACAAATTGGCCAAGGAAATGGAATAGGGTGGTTGGCTTAATTTTTTTTTAATTTTTTTAATGCTTTTTATTTATTTTTGAGAGACAGAGAGAGACAGCTGGAGCAGGGGAGGGTCAGAGAGAGAGGGAGATACAGAATCTGAAACAGGCTCCAGGCTCTGAGCTAGCTGTCAGCACAGAGCCTGACGCGGGGCTCGAACCCACGAACTGTGAGATCTGACCTGAGCCGAAGCCGGATGCTTAACTGACTGAACCACCCAGGCACCCCGGCTTAATTTTTTTTAAAGGGGGGAAGCATTAAAAAGAAATCATCCACAAATAAATCAGTAAGCCTGTTAAAAAAAATCTCAGAAAGGACTAATGATACTTTAAGAAGAACCAATCTATTTTCTGCCCATCTGTCTTCCTTTTATATATGGCAAGAACAAGGTTCTTAAGTCAGTAAGAAGCAATATATAAACAATTCACCTAGACTCAAGTTCATGTTTTTCTAATACATCATATAAAACGAACAATAAGTTGACTCAATCGCGTGGCCTCTACTGATATTTTCAAGTTTTCAGCAAATGCAAACTCATTAGCCATACCAACTGATAACCCAGTAGAAACCATCCTAGGCTCAAAGTGATTATTTTCACCAATGATTTAATCATTGGAAATTATATAGTCCGGATATATTAGGGTATACCTCAGCAACAAAATAAGCACACCAAATCTCAGTGGCTTAAGAACTGTTTATTTTAAATGAATATGATGGGTCTGGTGTAAGCTAGCTGAGCTCTGCATTCATTTTAGTTGCTCAGATATTTAGGCAAAAGGAGAATCTGTCATCTCGAAACTTGATGTTATTGGGTCAGACGGAAAAAGCAGCTTTGGAAGGTCTTGCCCTTTCAGAGAAGGGTCACACGCATCGGCCAGTTCAAGTCAGTCTCATCAAACCCAAAGGAAGCCAGAAGATGGCTCTGTGTACCCAGAAAGGGGAAGACGCAGAAATATTTGGTGAACAGCATTCATGACTAGTGCAGAATTCAATGATTAAGATCCAAAACATTGGATCAAAGAGCCAGGGAAAGAAGAGCTGAGAAGTAGAAGGGATTTCCCAGGTATACTCATCACAAGGAAGCCACTTTCCTGTCCCAAACTCTGGAGCGTAGGTAGGGTGGATGTACTAGGAGTGCCAGGAATGGAACTAGACAAGCACGTAAGGCACAGGTAGCCAGGTAGGGACCGACTCCCACAGGCCCCTACACGCCCCCACATTTGTAAAGCAAATACAGGAATGATACTATAGTCAAGAAAAGATAAGCCGTTATATTTTTATTGTGGAAATAATTTCTCAATGCTTCATATTTTCATACGAAGTTAGCCTGGGACCCAGTATTAGAGGATATTTTTGTTTTGCTTTTGCTTTTGAACTTAGGTGTAGAGAGTTGAGGTATTTGTATTATCCTATCGTACACGGCAAGGCCCCTCTTCTATTTTCGCATTTTATTGCACTTGTGTTTCCTATTCCCTTCCCTCCATATGGAACCAATCCACTCTGATTAATACATACCCTTTCTCTTTGTAGGATTTTGCAGAATGTGTATTGTTCTGTGTACATGCATTTGGAATTTATGAAAATGGTATTTCGCTGCTTCATTTTCTTTCTTCCTTTCCTCAGTGCTATGTTTCATGAACCATCCGCGTATTACATCTACATCTAGTTGAATACTTAAAACTACCACATAGTACGACAGGCGTGTGGCTACCACATTTCACCTATCCACTTCCCCAGCAATAAGTATTAAGATGGTCCCCAAATTACCACCTCCCCAAAAATAACATTGCAAGGTACATCCGTGCACATTTCCTTATGGATCGATATAAGAATTTGTTTGGATACATGCGTGCACTTGCACACACACAGGAGTGAGATTGCTGGTGAAAAGGGGTGTGTATACCTAATTTGATTAATTGCAGATTTTTTTTTTTAGAACAGCTATACTTTGGCATGCCCAACCTCCTCTTCCTTCCCCGTCTGGATAGTGTCTGATATCATGTGCCCATATGTATATGAAAGTGTCGAACATATTAAAAGTAGTATTTTTAAAGCAGTATAGCCTTGTTGTGGAGGCTAGAATCAAATTGCCTCCATTCAAATTCCCATTCTGCCAATTACTGCTTGTATGACATTGGGATGTGAGTCTTTTTTTCATTTTCCTCATCTGAAAATGTGACTAATCCAGCAGATAGGATGTTGAGTGGGTTTAAAGGAATGCTTAGCAGAGTACCTGGTCCATAGTAAGTACTCAGCTATCAACTATTATTGTTCATATTGTTATTATTCCTATTTATTGGTAAAGCTTGGGTTGTGATACTGATTATGTTACCGTCTTTCTGCCTCAACTCCAAAAAGTTTATGACACAGATCTCCTTGCCCTGGCGAGCTATATACGAACTGGGTGATGCAGAGGACACAGGATCTCCTTCAACTACTGTGGACTGTCTGGCGTTGTCAGAAGCAGAAAAGACGTTATAGATTTGCATACCTTTTTTTTTTTTAAGATTTAGTGTTTATTTTTGAGACAGACAGACAGACAGACAGACAGACAAAGTGTGAGCTTGGGAGGGGCAGAGAGAGAGGGAAACATAGAATCTGAAGCAGGCTTCAGCACCGAGCCTGATGTGGGGCTGGAACTCACTAACCATGAGATCATGACCTAAGCCAGAGTCAAACGCCTAACCAGCTGAGCCACTCAGGCATCCCTGAGTACTTTTAAACTAGAAAACTAACATATATTCTATGATAGGTCTGACTGCAAGATGTTTCCCCAGTCACCTAAAGGCCTTTTCACCTCTGCACTTTCCTGATCTTTGACTATAAATACCCCAGACTGAGAAAACTGAAATAAAGGAATGCCTTCTTGGAATCAAATGACACACTACTCTGAAACCAAAAGACTCTGTAAAGGCATTCTACCCCTGGGCTGGGGTTCTACTTCCTTCAGAAACAACACATTAGTTAGAATCTTAATTCCTATTCCAGTATCAGGGACAAGAAAGATGGCCAATAAATGCCAGACAACTGAATACCGTTGAGTGAAAGGCTGAGTTCATCTTGAACAGCTACACAGTTAAAAACTGACTGGGTCCCTGAGGAGGATTGAGATTCAAGTTCACGTTTCTATTCTCATGTATTTAAGGAGTTGGCGGTGAAGACCAAGGAACATCATGGCTAGGGCACTTTAGAGCAGTGGTCGCAACTGGGGGTGATTTCTCTCACCAGGAAGGAAACAGCTAAAAATGTCTGGAGGCATGTGTAGTTGTCAGAGCTGGGAGAGGCTCCTGGGGAGGGGGGCAGGAAGACTTCCCAGCATCCTCTGGGCACAGAACAACCTCCACAACAAAGAATTTTCTGTCCTAAATAGTCTCAGAGTTGAGGAAGTCTGTTCCTGGGCTTGAGATGCCTGAGTTTACATCCCAGACACTACTGCCGAGCTCTGAGACCTTTGATGAGTTACTCAACTTTCTTCATCTATACGATGTGGCTCATCATTGTGATGTTACGTCTGGCATATTGATGGTGTTCAGTGAATGCTAACTTCTGTTGCCTATTACTGTTGTTATTAGTTATAGTAATTCACCTGTACAAATAATCTCTTGAAGGTCACCGACTCAATATGCATTAATGAGATGCATCATTTTCACTACTATGTTGGAATTATGAAAAGTTGTTATTCTTCTCCTTTGTAATCCTGAATTATACATGGATGGTTTTGATATGATGCTGTCAGTCTTTCTAAGGATTTTAATATTCCTGTCCTGAAATGGCAGAAACAAACGTACCATATTGAACAAAAATAAGAACTAATCATAACGTAGCCCAACTACACCGGGAAACTTGCTAGTGAGTCAGTTTCCCACTAGTTTTCTCTGCAAACAAGATCACGTTCTTGTTTTCACATTCAACTTTTTATCATGGAAAGGAACTTTGGGAAATGAGCCTAAATCCTTATTTTATTTGATCAGAAATATTCTGGTGTTTCTCTGCGGAGTAATTCCACTCAGAATCACCAGTCAGCCTCATCTGCTGTGTCCCCTTACATTTTGTCACAACCGCGTAGACCAACATGGCAGAAGCAGCCCACCCAAAACAGCTCCTCTGTGGACATTCCTCAAGCCACAAGATCAATCAATCAGCTTTTGTATGGGCAATACTCTATTTCATTTATTATTCCCAGGGCTGCTTCAGAGTGCTGAATGATCAGTCTAACATTTTTCAAAGGGTACAATTGTCTTGAATTGCAAAGAGATTTTTTTTACCAAGGAATATGAAAAATATGAAAGATCAATGCCTTTCATTCACTTATTACTTCTTTCAATTCCTGTTTACTGTGAGACTACCCAGGAATTAAAGATGCTGAACTAAAAAAACCTGTCTAGTTTCTAGGAAGTCACTACCAAGGGACAAAGACAGGTACACAACTGCAACATGGTCAGTTTCCTATACTTTATCATGAAAATGGTAAGGACTAGGAGCTGTGGGACCACAGGAGGTCTAGATTTAAGGAGTAAGGTCAAGATTCCTGGAGGATACTGACCAGTCAGCATTCTCAAATGTGCAGCATTCGCCCCCACCAGGCTTCCCAAACCTTCTCTTACTGCAGTCACCAGTGCATGCTACATTGGAACATGCAACAGATCCATCAGCAGCAACTGTGACAGATGTGGCTCCCGCTTCTTGCTTTTGATGTACTTCCTTCACTTGCCTTTGAGAACACTATACCCTCTGGGTTTATTTTCCTCCCATTTGACTGTTCCTTCTCAGGATCATTTGCTGGTTCCTCCTCATTTCCCCAACCCAGAATGAAGTTGAGATGTCTCAGAATTCAGTCTTCCCGTCCTCACTCGCTCTGTTGACTCATTCAATGCCGTGGCTTCAAATATCAAATATATGCTGATGATGCTCAAACTCCTACATCTAATCTGCACTTATCCCTGAAACCCAGATGCATTTAACTACCTACTCACTAACTCTGCCTGGATGTCTAATAGTCATTTTTGAATTTGTCACACCCCATACTCAACTCCTGGCGTCACTGCCTTCCCCAATCTGCTCCTCTGGAAGGATTCTCCATCTTGATAAATGGCATTCTTCAATTGCTCAGGCCCAAAACTTCAGAGTTATCTTTGACCTCCACCCTCTTTCTCTTTCTTATATGCGATCTGTTAGAAGATGCTTTCTGCTCTATCTTCAAAATAGGACAAACCTCAAAACATCCAGAATCTTACCACTTCTTACCACGTCCACTATACCACCGTCAGCTCTGGCCTGGAGAATCACAAGAGCCTTCTGATTGTTCTATCTTGTATCATCCTTGTTCCCATACAGACCAATTTTAACACAGCGTGGTAGGCAGAAATCTAAGATGGCCCCCAAGATTTAGGTCTTACATAATCCCCTCTATTTGAGCATGGGAACAGTCAGTCGTTTGACTGAATTACCTTATGTAAGACTGCATCAGAGAATACTACAGGGGGATTGGAAGTCAGAAAGAAGTGCCCTTATTGTCTTGAAAGAACGTAAGTAGCCCTGTTGTAAAATGTCTATGGGGGGCACATGCCAAGGGACTGTGGCAGGTCTCTAGGTGCTGAGAGTGTTTCCTGGCTCCAACCCTGATCATTCAGGATAATCTCCCCATCTCCAGGTCCCGAACTTAATCACACCTGCAAAGGACATTTTCCACGAACTAACATTCACGATTTCTGGGGATTAAGATGTAAACATGTTTATTTAAAACAAAATAAAACAAAACAAAACACAAATCACTTCTAAATCACTTTCTCTAACTTTCCTACTGACCACTTTCCACGATCTAATACACTATTTTACTAATTTATCTTATCTCTACCACTAACATATAAACTATATGAAGGTAGGAACATGTCTGTTTTGTTCATCACTGTATACCCTGTGCCCAGAACTGTACCTGGTATGCAGTAAGCACTTAATAAACTGTTAAGTAGAGGAATAAAAGACAAATTACCAGCCCTATGACTTCCCCATCCTCTTCTTCCTCCAATCTTTCCAGATCCTATGCATATCTTGTTTGCTTCCCTTACTATGAATAAAGGCCAAATTCCTTACCAAGAGATCCTTCCCTGTCTCCTACTTTTTAAAATATGCAGATGAAATCTTACATCTTCTGCCACTTATGACTAATAACTTACAATCACAATTAGGGTTTTCTTTCTTTGGCTAATCAGAACACCATTTATAACACTATCATAGAATATCTTCCTTTATTCTTATTAAGATTACAATTAGTGGTCTGTGTAAGTACCTTTCCCATTTGGCCATGACGTCAAGGAATGATATTATATTCTTTTTTTATTAATATTTAGCACCATTAATGGCACAATATAAGTGCTCAAATATCATGAGTTGGGTTTAAAAAAGTGAAAGATGAAAAATAGTTGATAACATTTTTGTGCAAGTGGAAGAACTTTTGGAAATAGCTGCCAGCTAATTTTTTTAAATTTTTTAATGTTATTTATTTTTGAGTGAGACAGAGACAACGTGAGCCGGGGAGGGTCAGAGAGAGAGGGAGACACAGAATCTGAAGACAGTCTCCAGGCTCTGAGCTGTCAGCACAGTGCCCGATGCGGGGCTCGAACCCACGAACCGTGAGATCATGTCCTGAGCCGAAGTTGGATGCTTAACCGACTGAGCCCCCCAGGCGCTCCTAAATTGTTTAGAAACTCGAATGCATATTGTTCAACACAAACCTAAGATAATTTCTTAAATGAGATGACCCTAATGAGAAAATGTTAAGTGACATTATACAACTTATTCATCGCATATGCTTTTTCCTTCTTTTAAGGACAACTTTGCTTTTATAAACAAATATGATAAACACACATTATAAGCAATCTGAACAGCAGAGGAAATTACAAAAGGGAAAGTAAAGTATCACCCCAGGTACAATACCCAGGGGAAAAAACCACATTCATAAAGAAAACTATCATCCCACACAACTATGTTTGAATAAATACAGAAAGGAGGGTAGAGAGACAAATACTTTTATAAAATTGTGGTCATTCAGCATGCTCATTTTTGTAGGTATTAATTCATTTCCATTTCTTATTCAGATGGTAAGTAACAGGGACTGCTGGGTCCCTCTTCCAAATTAACCCTGGAGAAATTATAGAAGTCAGCAAGAAACATAAATCAGAGGAACTAACAACTAACAACAATAGAAAAGGAGACACAGGAGACAGTCCTGGTAAAACTGCAGGCTGACTTAAGACAGTATGCGTGGCAGGGATTAACTGAAATTCGGAGCGCAGGGCAGTAGGGGGCAGGATGGCCTTGAGAGGATAGGATGGAAATAGGCTCCTATGTTCTCTTCCTGCCTTTTCTCCCCACTTATTAGCCGCCTGTTTCCCATCAAGATCAGGAGCAGGGGTCCGGGCTGTAGGGGTCAGCGTTGTGCAGAAAGCACAACAGGTGGGAGTGGCCAACTGCCTGCTGGCATGGCAACCATGACACCCTACACCCAGCTCCCCCCCCCCCTGCTCTGAGCTCCCAGGACAGGTCCCAGCACCACGTCTGTGAACAGGGAAGCTTCCCACTGGAGTGGCAGGAAAGGAGGAGAAATGACAATTTTGGAGTACCATAAATTCTCCTGGGCCACACCCTCCCCTTTCTGCTTAAATTCCCGGATAGGAGCTGAAAAACATATACCAACCGAAATAGAATTGCTGTAACAGAGAGACCAAGGTTTTTATTTATTTATGTATTTATACACAGATACACACATTCAAGCATTCTTAGATAATGAACAGTACTAGCAAATTAAAACAAACTTTTTTTTACAGATCCAAATGGAAAGGTTAGGAAAATAATTTCTAATCATGAGCACAACAGCTGGAATAAATAGAAGGATGAATAGAGCTGAAAAATAATTCAAGAATGTGGGCAATCACACCTGACAAACATTCCCAGAAAACAGCAGGAAAATATAAAGAAGTAGAAAACACATAAGAAGGGTA
The DNA here is from genome assembly GCF_006229205.1 of Suricata suricatta. NCBI lineage: Eukaryota > Metazoa > Chordata > Mammalia > Carnivora > Herpestidae > Suricata > Suricata suricatta. Next base: position 103,375,889 of record NC_043717.1, read on the forward strand.
AAGAGATACAAAGGATAGACGACCGCTGATAGGGGCACCAAAATAAGAGAAGAAACAAAGAGATAAGCATTGTACTACGTAGGGAGAGTACAGCCATCCTCTTGCAACAAACCACCGCAAACCTCACTAGCCTGACACAATGAAAGTCACGAAACTGTAGGTCAGAGTCATGCAGGGACTCGGGCTCCCACCATCAGTGCTTCTGTCACTTGTGGCCACACCGTGAGGGAAGAGACCATGAGGAGATGAATGCAGATATGTTAGAGGCCGGGCTCAGAGGTGGCGCAGACCACTTCTGTCTATATACCACTGGCCAGCACGCAGCCAGCCATTAGAGGTCTGGAAACCGTAGGTTAGCCGTGTGCAAGCGGAAAAGAAAAGAAACATTTATAGTATGAATCCCAGTATTCTTTGCCACTGAAACATATGAAGGAATTAGGAAGATAAACTTCTCAGAAATGACGATTAAAGCCTATGTAAAGAGTTAATAGAGTAGGGGCACCTGGGTGGCTCAGTCGGTTAAGCATCCGACTTCGGCTCAGGTCATGATCTCATGGTTCGTGGGTTTGAGCCCCGCGTCGGGCTCTGTGCTGACAGCTAGCTCAGAGCCTGGAGCCTGCTTCAGATTCTGTGTCTCCCTCTCTCTCTGACTCTCCCTTGCTCACACTGTCTCTCTCCATCTCTCAAATATAAATTTAAAAAATATATAAAAAAAATTTTTTAAAGAGTTAATAGAGTACAAAACAGAAATAAAAACAGATATAAAAGAAACCTCACTGCATACATTAAAATAAAACTTAGAATCACCAAAAGCGAAGAGAAAATTCTATAAACTTCTAAGTAGAAGGAATAGACCAGATACAAAAATAATGAAAATCCACAAACAAAAGAAAACAAAACAAAACAAAACAACACAAAAAAAAAAAACAGGGCACCATGGTGGCTCAGTCTCTTGAGCATCCAAGTCTTGATTTCAGCTGAGTTCATGATTCCAGCATCAAGATCCTCACTGTGCATGGAGCCTGCCTAAGATCCTCTCTGTCCCCCTCTCTCTGCCCCTCCTCTCCTCCTCTCAAAAAAAAAAAAAAAAAAGAGAAAGAAAATCTGATTGACAGATATTTTACCAGCAACAGTGAATTCAGGAGAATGGAATATTTTTTAAATATTGAAAGAAAAGAATATCACATGTGGAAATGTATATCCAGCCTATTTAACATTCCAATATAAGCATGTAGTAAGATTTTTCTCAAGCACAGAAGTCTCAGAACATTTGTTATACAATAACTCACTTTAAAATCACTTAGAAGGACCATCAAAATGGCCAATAGACACATAAAATGATGCTCAACATCACTCATTATCAGGAAAATGCAAATCAAAACCAAAATGAGATATCACCTCACACCTCTCAGAATGGACGACATCAAGGAGAGAAAAGACAGGGGCACCTGGGTGGCTCCGTTGGTTAAGCAGCCAACTTCGACTTAGGTCAAGATCTCGTGGTCCATGAGTTTGAGCCCTGCATCGGGCTCTGTGCTCTCAGCGCAGAGCCGGATCTGTATCCTCTAACCCTCCTCTGCTCACTTGCATCTATGCAGTCTCTCTCTCAAAAATAAACATTAAAAAAAAAAGAAGTACCACAGGTACAGTTGTAATTTGAAGTGAGAAGAGAAATCAGTTCATGAGAATTCTCTAAGATATATGAGAATTAAAGGTGATCAAATAACTTTAAAATTTTTTGCCTAGAAAGCTAGGACCAAAACATATTTTAAAAATAACATTTATAGTATATGAGAGCTAAATTATAGGACAATATTAACAAGGTAAAGAACAGGGGAAGGATTAAAGATGTAGAAAGGCATATTCATATCATTAAGGTAGATATTGGCAGGTAGATATAGGCAAGCTTAAGAAATCAATAGAGGGGTGCTTGGGTGGCTCAGTCAGTTAAGCGCCTGACTTTAGCTCACAGTCTGTGGGTTCAAGCCCCATGTCAGGCTCTGTGATGGCAACTCAGAGCCTGGAGCCTGCTTCAGATTCTGTATCTCCCTCTCTCTCTGCCTATCCCCTACTCATACTCTGTTTCTGTCTGTCTCAATAATAAACATAAAAAATTAAAAAAAAAGAAATCCATAGAGGAAAATGAACATGAATGTGGGCTTTATGCTATGTGAGCCATATGAACAAAAGTAAAAAGTAAAACTTTTAAAGAAGCAGAATAAAAAGTGATACATTCAGTGGAATTTATGAATTTAAAAAAGGATAATAGATGTAAAATATGAAATAAGATACCTAATATAAGCCTTGTTAAAACTATAAAAAAATGTCAGAGCAAGATAGCATATGATTTCACTCACATGTAGAATTTGAGAAACACATGGGAAGGAAAAGAAAAATAAAAAGCAAGAGGGAGGGAAACCATAAGAGACTCTTAGATACAGTGAACAAACTGAGGGTGCTGGAGGGGCGTCAGGGGGGATGGGCTAAATGGGTGACAGGCATTAAGGAGGGTGGCACTCCGTGTCATATGTAAGAGATGGATCACTGAGTTCTACTTCTGAAGCCAAGACTACAGTGTACGTTAGCTAACTTGAATTTAAATTTTAAAAAACTGTAAAAAAAAAAAAGGTAAATATAAGTTGGTTAATTCTAGCAATTAAAATACAGACGCATTCAGTTTGGGTAAAAAAAATGTACTCCAAAAATACCCCCCAAAATCCTTAAAATTAAGACACAGGGATATTTTTAACTTGGGTAAATATGTGCTGGCCAAGTACGAACCAAAATTAAGCTAAGATAGAAATCTTAGGATGTGATAAATATGCATTGAGCCAAAACATCATAAGGAATAAATAAAGATACAGGGGGAAATTAAGCAAGAAAGCCATTAATAAGATGTATGGGCCTAACAATATGATCTCAAAATACAGTGATTGCCTTTTTATAAGGAACAGAGAGAAATGTAGGGACACTTTAAACATCCTTCTCAGACCCTGAGAGATCAAGCAGAAAACACAAAAGAAAGCAGAGATACCAAAGTTATGAAAAATACAGTTGCACCGGTTACAAATGGCAGCACCAGCGGCACTTCCGGCAGAGTTCACACAAGTGCAGGTCCTAGCTCCCGCTGAGCAGCAGAGGTGGGGGGTGGCAGTGACCACCTCCACCCGTCAGCCAAGGGCAGTTGCATCTTCCAGAAATGTAGGAAATGCTCTCATCTCCTTTACTTTTCCAGTCCTTCTAACCTTTTTATAACTAATTCCTTGCTTATAATTTCTGGTGGATAGATGGATAGTGGATTCCCTGACTATACACTAAGTAAGACAGAGCATTTACACACTCCTGGCCAAAGTCGGTCCCTATCATATCTGAAGGAAAGACTAGGAAATACAGCCTTTTACTATGGAGTGTAGACCTCTATTTTATACGAGGCGGAAGTGGTAGGGTAAGCACATGGCACTGACTGTCACATCTGCCCTTCTGGTAATGAGACTTCAACTTTCCTTCCTAGAAAATTCTCATTCCCAGGGCCTGGGTGGCTCAGTCGTTTAACTATCCGACTCTTGATCTTGGCTCAGGTGATGATCCTGCAGTTCGTGGGCTCATGAGTTTGAGCCCCAAGTCTGCTGTCAGCACAGGGCCTACTTTGGATCCTCTGCCCCGTCCGCCCCTTCCCTGCTTGCATATGCATGCATGTGTGCTCTCTCTCTCTCTCAAAAATAAACGAACATTAAAAAAAATACTCATCCCCTTCCCAAGGTAGACAATCTGCAGTCCAAAATGTCACTGGATCTTGGTCCAAGGGCTAGCATGTGGCTCTCTTATTCCAGGGACCTACTTACTAAAAAGACAATCATCTGCTTTGCCTGCCTCAGACACCCAAATTTTAATGGTGGAGCAGAAGCAGAATTACTATAATAATCACCCCCATTCCAACGGGGGAAATAGGAGACCCGCAGAAGTTAACGGCTGTCAGAACAGCTTCTGAAAGACCAATGGGAAATGTGCTGAGGGTCTGTCTCCTAACTCTGGGGCTACAGCAATTGCTTGCTTAGACCCTGATTCTGTTTTCTGGGAGAATTTCCTTGTCTACTGTTTTCAACAGTGTCTGGATTCACCTTTTGAGAGGTTGGTTTTCATTTTCTCCTCTTCGGCCTGGCCACATCTCAAGTGGGTGCTGGGGAATGTGCTGAAATTGAACCACACAACCTTCTCAACAAGTTTGTCAATTTTGCCAGGATAAAGGTTGGAGAATTCTTTAAAGTGGAGAACTATACAAAACTTTTTGTCAATAATTGTGCTTTTCTGGGCAATAAAATTCTCTCAGAAACTTAGTCGGCTTCTGACCGATTAAACTGTTTCTAGCCAGTTCTATGTGACCATAACCACACCCAATATTTTATTTCTTAAAACTATTTCATGAATATGTTCTATTTCTCTGCTTTCTCATCCTCATTCTCACCCCCTTCAACTTAGTAAAGAGAAACGCAGGTCACTCAGTTAAATTTGAATTTCAGATATACAATGATTTTTTTGTAAAGTATGTATCATGCAACATTTGGGCCATGCTTATACTAAAAATACTTGATATTTATCTGAAATTCAAATTTAACTGAGCCTCCCATATTTTATTTGGCAACCCTACACAACTCAGTAAGAAAAGCAAAAAACCCTCTCTCTCTCTCTCTCTCTCTCTCTCTCTCTCTCTCTCTCTCTCACACACACACACACACACACACACAAAATAAGCAAAAAAAAAAAAAGGTGGGGGGCGGCAAAAGACTGCCACTTTAAATAGATGGACATCCAAGTGGCCAGTAAACATTTTATAATGTGCTCAACCTTCACTGGTGATGAGGAGAATGAAAATTAAATCCACAGTAAGATACCACTTCATGCACATATGAAGCCTTATTATTTGAAGGAATTAACATACCAAGAGTTTTCAAGGAAAAGTGGAACTTATGCATTCCTGGTGCATATGTAAATTTACTTTAGAAATGATTTTGATGGGCTCTACTAAAGCTGAACATACACGGACCCTATGAAACAGCAATTCCACTCCTAAGTATAGGACTTGCACACCATGTTTGCCAAGATTGCTCACAGCAGCGGTATTAATAACCAAAGGTAGAAACCACCCAAATGTTCGCCAACTATAGGATGCTTTCATCAAGTGCAGCGTATTCATATAATGGAATACTACGGGACAATGGCAATGAATGAGAGATCGCTGCTGAATTTACAATGGCGGTAGCATGCAATAGGCTAGGTGCAGTGCCTTGGATGATTCACACACAATATGCTGAGCCAAAGACACAACACACAAAAGTATACAGCATATAATTCCACTCACATGAAATATTTTTTTAAAAACAAACCTAACCTACAGTGATACAAGTTGGAACAGAGGTTTCCTTGTGGGAATCCAGGACTAGGAGAGGCAGAAGGTGGGCTTCAGGATGTTAATCATGTATTTCTTAATCAGGATTCTGCTTACACTGGTGCACACAGTGTGAAAATGAAATCTTCTCTTATGATTTGTGTACTCTCCTGTTTGATGTACTTTAATAAAATTTTATTTTAGGGGCACTTGAGGGACTCAGTCAGTTAAACGTCCAACTCTTGGTTTCTGCTCAGATCATGATCCCGTGGTTCATGAGTTCGAGCCCCATGTTGGGCTCTGTGCTCAAGGCCTGGAGCCCACTTAGAATTCTGTGTCTCCCTCGCTCTCTGCCCCTCCCCCACTTGTTCTCCTGCACTCTCTCACTCTCTCTCTCTCGCTCCTGCTCTTGCTCTCTCGCTCTCTCCCTCTCCCTCTCAAAAATAAATGAGCATTAAAATCATTAGGTGAAAGATTAGGAGGGACAAGGATCTATTGATGTGATCTCAAAATATCACCACACAGATTACACATTAATTACAAAGGCAAAACGTTGCCTTTACAAGTGAAGGAGCATGATAAATTCCAAGGGATCACTGTCAATTATGAAGTGACAAACTGGTAGTAGGTACTCCTAAGTGATGTGATAAATGCTTTGGGAAGTACACAGCATCATATATGTCCTGCACTTCCGAATAGTGTTTAATCTGTATCTCATCATGAGAAAACAACCAGACAAATCCCTATTGTGCACAGACTTCGGGTAAGCAGAAGTGAATTCTAAATATGTCACTGTGATGAAAGACAAAACAGGTGGGGATTGTCCTATAATAAAAAGACCAAAAAAGATGTGACAATACTATTCAATGCACTGTCTTTGGATTCTGGACCAAGAACTAAAACAGCTTTCTTTTATAAAGGAAATTTGGGGAAACCCGGGGAAATTTGAATAGCAATGATGCACTAGATAACAGTATTGCATCAGTGTTAAATCCTTAGGCTGTGATAATGTTCTGCAGTTATGTAGAAGAATGCTCTTGCTCTTCGGAGGTATATAGTGAAGTATTTGGATGAAACCAGTTTTTAAAATTATGTTTATTTATTGTTTTTGAGAGAGACAGAGACAGAGTATGAGTTGGGGAGGGGTAGAGAGAGACGTAGACAGAATACAAAGCAGGCTCTGGGTTCTGAGCTGTCAGCACAGAGCCTGACGCAGGGCTTGAGTCCACGAACCGTGAGATCATGACCTGAGCCAAAGTTGGATGCTGCTGGATGAAACCATTTTAATAGGTTTGACAAAAGGTAAACTGTTTGTCTTACTCAAAAGTTTCAAAATGCATGTTAATGGTTGGTGAATCTTAATGAAAGCCAAAAATAGGTGTTTACTGTATTATTATTTAAGCTTTTCAATAGATTTGAAACTTTCAAAACTAAGTTGGGAGGCAAAACCTCCCTGTTTGCGAAAAAAAAATGTATAAAGTATACCCCAATATATCTACATTTATAATTAGATTCAGGTAAGACCATATATGTCATATATATATGATGAAAATACATCAAATAATAAACATTTACTTCTGCACAGTGAGTTTATGAGTTAAATTTTCTTATTTTTTCTTATTGTCTAATCTTATAATAAGTATGTATTACTTTAAAATAGAATAAAACTTAGCCTGGGTGGCTCAGTCAGTTAAGCATCGGACTCTTGATTTCAGCTCAGTTCATGCTCTCATGGTTCATGAGATTGAACCCCACATTGGACCCTGCACTGACAGCATGAAACCTGCTTGGGATTTCTCTCTCCCTCTCTCTCTGCCACTCACACATGCCCTCTCTCTCTCTCAAAATAAATAAATAAACATTAAAAAAATAGAATAGAATAAAACAAACATTTTTTAAGCTCAATAATCAACCCTGGTAATTGAAAAAAGATAAGATAGAGTAAACCCAAATAAAAAATAAAATAATAAAGGACATAAATTAATGATAATAAATAAAAGATGACAGAGAAGATTAACAAAAGAGAAGAATGGTTCTCCGAAAAAATTAATTATCGACAGATTTCTAGCAAGCTGATTTATATAAAAATGATAAAACATAAATAATGTAAAAAACTACATATGTAAGCATTTAAAAATAATGACAAAATATTTAAAAATCTAGAGTAGGGGCACCTGGGTGGCTCACTCAGTTGAGTGTCCGACTCCGGCTCAGGTCATGATCTCACGGTTTATGGGTTCGAGCCCCGTGTCGGGCTCTGTGCTGACAGCTCAGAACCTGGAGCCTGCTTCAGATTCTGTGTCTCCCTCTCTATCTGCTCCTCCCCCACTCATTCTTTGTCTCTCTCTGTCTCTCAAAAATGAATAAATATTTAAAAATTTTTAATAAAAAATCTAGAGTAAATATATAAATTAGAAAAATATATTCACTATCAATATAAAAAGAGGAGCACCTGGGTGGCTCAGTCAGTTAAGTGTCCGACTTCCGCTCAGGTCAGGATCTCTCAGTTCGTGAGTTTGAGCCACATGTTGGGCTCTGTACTGACAGCTCGGAGCCTGGAGCCTGCTTTGGATTCTGTGTCTCCCTCTCTCTCTCTCTCTCTGCCCCTCCCCTGCTCATGATGTGTGTCTCTCTCTTTCTCTCAAAAATAAAGAAACATTAAAAAAAATTTTAAATATATTGATGTAAAAGGAAAGAAAAAATAAATAGATCAATTAAAAGAAATGGTGGTAGTCAAAAAACTCCCTTTAAAATTAATGCCCAGGCTAAGAGTAAGATAATTTTATAGGTGAATTATACCAAAGTATAGAAGAATAATTAGTTTGCATCATATGCAATTCTTTTCACAGAGAACAGAAAGAAAAAGCTGCCAAACACATTTCCTTGGGCATTTCTACTCTTGATTCTACAACCAGATGATGATAAAATAAAAGGAAAATTTAGGGCCCTTTCAGATATGAGTGCACATGCAAAGATCGTAAATCAAATAGGAGCTAAACAAGTTCAGCAGTATAAGATGAATACAATACAGAATGATTAAGTAGGATTTTCCTCCTGGGAATAAAACAATGATTTCAATAGTAAAAGCAACTGCAATTAAAAGTATTATTAGACTAAAGGAAACATATATGCTCCTCCCTACTCAAATAGTTTCCAATGTCAATCTACGATGAAAACAAAATTCTTAATATTATGGGAAAGCACAGATCTTCCTAACTTGGTAAAATGTACATGCCTAATACCTACAGAAAACATTATATTTCACAGAGAAATGGTATATGTACCCCATTAAGATCAGGGACAAGGCATAGGTTCACTCTCAAGTGTTGACGTTTAACATGTCATTTGAAGTCCTGGCCAATTCTTTAAGGAAAGAAAACAAAGGAAAGGTAGAAGAATTGAAAAGAAGAAATAAAACTTAAAAATGTGAATCTAATACAGTCATCTACATAGAAGTGAACAATAAAAGCAACAGGTACAAGATATACTAGATACAAAATCAGAGTTAAAAAAAACCCAGGATCTCAGCCCTCATGAATTTATTATAAAGACAATAATTATACCATGTTCTGTGGTAGTAAGTGGACAGAATAAAGGAGGTATAAAACATAGTGAATGCATCATACCTATAGTAGACTAGCCAGAGAAGGTCATATTTGACAACAGACTTAAAGGAGATAAGGATTAGGGGCAAAGAAGGGACATTTGCAACAAAGTGAACAGCCAATACAACGGTCCTAAAGTTGGAAGCTTTCCAGGACAAACAAGATAGCAAGTAAGTATGGGTTAGAATAATTGAAGATTAAGAGTTGTAGGAAATAAATTTGGAAATATATTTTAAATTAGAACTTATAGATTTAAGGATATATTAGACATAGACTAGGAGAGAAATTATCAAGAATAGTTTCCAATTTTGTCCCAGTAAGTGGATGACCATGGTGGTTTCATCTACCAAGATGGGGACCAGTTAGGGAATTCCAAGTTTGAGGCCAATGAATTGCTTTGAACAAGTTAAATTTTATATATTTATTACAACTCCAAGAAAATAAGTCAACCTACTCAGGTGGGTATACCAATCTGGAGTTTAGGAGAAAGACTGGACCTATAAGCAGACTGCAGAGGTCACTGGTGAACTTGAATAGACCTGTTTTGGTAGAGTGGTAGAGGCAAAGAACTGACAAGACTGTGCTCATGAAGGAATTAGGGGAGAAGGGACCAAGAAGTATTACAAACAGTGGAGGGTCAAAGGAGGGGTTCTGTTTCGTTCATGCTTGATTTATGTTAATACCGCACAATTGTATTATGCTGGATATTGACCAGTAGGAAGGGTTACTAATGATGATTGACCAATGATCGCTAACTCCTTTGCTTATTGTAGGACAACAAACTTTTGTTCTTTGGTAGTAATTCAATTTTTAGTCATGGTTATTCTATGCCTTAATATGATAAGGAATATATCTAGATATAGCTAGAAGTAGAGCTCTATTGGGTATCTACAGATACCTCAGTTTGTCCACTTACCTCTCCCCTGTTCAACTTACTGTGATGATTTGTCATCTTTGAGTATTTGCTTTGCTGAACTCTTGTTCCTATTTAATTTTATCATGAGAGGTGCTTGCTGAGAATGTTTAATTGGAAACTAGTGTTTTGCATACTCAGGTGGTTTTTATTTGCATAGTTTTCATGAATATATCTTAAGTTTACTCACATGTACGCATCTCTGTCCAGACTTTCTATAATTTTTTGTACTTTTTTCACCTCTTCTTATTTAAATGTTTCCTCCTACATATTATCTGCTGAGCTCCTGAAAGCATTTGAGTTTGCCAACCCCAGCATATTGTAGCTAGTTCAAATGGATAGACTGTTACCTCAAGATAGTTTGTTGAATAATCCATCAAAACAATATAAAATGCTAACTTCATCTAGATGAAACCTTCATACATACTTCGTTCTTTATGTTACACTTTTCAGGTGATTTCTCTGCCTTTCCTACCCTACCTCCAAGCCTTCGGGATGGTTTTATTACTAAGTTATTTTTAAATATCAACTAATATAAGTCATCATTTATTACTGTTCAATTTTATGGCTTTATTGGCTAATTTCACATGAATATTTTTCTAGAGAGCTTTGAAATCATTTTGTCAAGTTTTAAAAATACTGTTGGAATTTTAATTGGAATTACATAAAATCTGTAGTTAATTCAGGGAGATCTGACACCTTATTAATTCCTATTCCTGGAGTTCTTTTCACATTTTTTTTTGAATTAGAGTTACTAGAGATTTTATAGTCAGTCTTTTCCAAAAAACATTTCTTGTATTCATTTAACCAATCTACGGAAGAATTGCTGTATTATTTTATTCTCCATTTAATTCTTTTTTATGTCTTCCTTAGTTGTGTATTGTTGCTACATTTTCAGTTTCTTGAATTAGATAATTAGCTAATTTATTTCCATTCTTTGAATTTGCTGTTAAATCATTTGAGAATATAAGATCCCTTCTGAGTACATCTTTATTTTTTTTCTTCAATCCATCACTTTCTAAGTGGACCAAAAAACTAACGTGAAAGGTGTGAGCACCTGTTTTGCTAAAAAAAAATGTCTATTTCCAAGGAAACGGTAACACAAAAAACTTAAAGCAGAGAGTCAAGAAATCTAGGTAAGGTTTAGTTCAAAATGATATCTGTCAAATCAAGAGTCAGCCTCTCCAAGTCATCTAGAAAAGTACAAAGAAGAAACTTGGAAAAGTAAAAAATAACAGCCCTAAAAACTAAGACACACTGTTACCAGTATCTGTATGTGATTTCCGACAGAGTTAGATTGGAAAGAGGTGGGGGGAGGCACATCTCATTGGCCTTTCATGTTTTATCTTGGGAAACAAGGGAGAACATCACATCTCAAAGAGGAAAGAAAGGAAGTTTACATCTTCATGATGCTATCTATGTACTCTTATTCCCAAACCTAGGATCCATACTGACCAGAAACTTAAACAGTTGACCTTGTTTTTTAAAGCAGATCATTTCAAAATAAAATGGGTTCATTGTCCTAAAGATTCAGGAAGTACTTAAATTTGAGAAAGACCTACAAAAGGAACCAGAAAAATTATTTTTGAGATCAAATTAAATCTCACATTGACCACCCCCCCCCCACCGTCTTGTCAGGCTGCTAAGAAATTTAATTTTCTTCTTTCCTGGGAACATTGATCTGTCTTCTTAGAGCTGAACCAGGACACAGGATTCTTCTGCGACACCTCCAAAATGGGCAAAATCAGTCGCCATCATTTTTTATGCCCACAGTGATTCTTTTTATGTCCAGACATTCATGCCATGCTGAGATAAAAACACAGTCCTCAGGTCCAGTCTACTTAATTGCTGCAAACAACCATTTCCTCAGGGCTCTGTGACTAAGCTGCATGCAATTCCCAGCTCTCTGCAACAGGCCACAGTTCCTCTCCCTTTCCGAATTTGGGGCCATGGTTTCTTCTCAAATATACACTCACCACTCTCCTCCTGCATCTTTTCATTGTCTTTTTGAATAAACTTGAAAGATATTTTCTTTGGGGTGTCTCTGTCTTTGGTCCTATAAAAACATTTGAACTTAAGAATTACTAAGGGAGGGGCGCCTGGGTGGCTCAATGTGTTAAGCATCCGACTCTTGATTTTGGCTCAGGTCATGATATCATGGTTTGTGGGGTCGAGCCCCCTGTCAGATTCTGTGCTGGCAGTGCAGAGGCTGCTTGGGATTCTCTCTCTCCCTCTCTCTCTGCCCCGACCCCTCACACGCATGCTCTCTTGCTCTCTCAAAATAAACAAACATTTAAAAATAAAAGGAATTACTAAGCGAGAGATTCTAGATTCCTGCACAGGACACAGAAAAAGGGAAAATATAAAAAGGACAAACACAAACGTATCTTATGAGCAACACATGCTATAAATTCAAACAATGGAATACCATAGAGCAACAAAAATGAGTGACCCACAACTACACACCCCAGTGTAGACACATCTCAGAGCCGTAATGTCGAGCAAGAGAAGTCAAACACAAAAGACTGCATGCTGTGTGATTACAGTCACGTGAAGTATGAAGACTGGTGCCCGGATCTACACTGCTGGAAGTCAGGAGGGCGCACACCAGGTACTGAAATGGAGGACTTGTGGGCTCCCACAGTACTGCCCCTCTGTGCTATCCTTGCTGGGTTCTTGTTAAGTTAGTGTGGCCCATTCTAAAACTCTTTGAGCTGTACAATTATGCGCTGCATATTTTTCTGTATTTATGTCACGCTTCAAGAAAAAAGTTTTAAAAACTAATGCATATTAATAAAAATTTAGAGAACATGCAGAAGAAATTGTAACTTTAAAAAGGCATAATCTTTTTAAAAAAGCCATAATCTTGCCACAAGAGGTAACTATTAAGATATTTCTTATTCCTTCCAATATGCTTTAAGTGTACACACGCACAAACTCACATGCAAATGTATATATATGCATTCGTGTGTGTGCAGGTGTGTATTACAAACATATACATTCATTCAAGAAATATGTAATGAGTACCAACCAGCTAACATTGTAGGAGCAGGGTTAGTGAACTATGGCCTGTATGCCAAATCCAACCTGCCAGCTAGTTTTGTAAATAAAGTTTTATTGAAACACAACCTTCTCATTTCCATACTCACTGATTTACATATTGTGTCTGAGGCTGATTTTTGCTACAATGGAAGAGTTAAGTAGTTGTGGCACAGACTGTATAGCTTCCAAAGCCTAAATTATTTAATATCAGGCTCTTTACCAAAGGGAAAAAAAAAAAACTAACTTCTCATCTAGATTCCAAGGACACAATAGTGAACAAAACAGTCTTCGCTTCCTAGGAGTTACAGTCTAACGAGGAATACAGACAAGTAAGTTTATAATGTAACATCTGGCTGTGATACCTACTGTGAATAAAGACAGTAAGAGTCGGAAGGCCAGAATTTTAGACCTGGGGGTCAGAGAAGGAGTGGAGCAGATCCCTGAAGGAAATGGAACTAGCCACACAAACATCTTGGGTAAAAGCAATCAAGGCAAAGGAGAAAGCATGTGCATGGTCCTGAAGGCGATGTGCGCCCGGCAGGTTGAGGATGAAGAGGCAGGCAGGCGCCAGGCCATGAAGGGCTCTGTAGGCCATAAGGGTAAGTTGGGGTTCAATTGCAAGTATGGTAGAAAGTCAAGGGCTGGACTAGAGAAGCAACGTGATCAGAGTCACAAATATTTGTGTGTCGATACTTGTGCACTAGCATTACACAGCAGAGAAAAGCGTGAAGTCTTGAAGCACAACACAATCTTATTCAAATCCTGGCTTTTTCACTTGCTACAGGAATGACCATGTTACATAAACTTTTCAGGCCTCATTTTCCTCAAATGCATAATAAAATTAACAATGTCTACTTCATATGATTGTTATAAAATGCTTAGCACAATGTTTGGCATATAATTGTTCTATAAGTGGTAGCAATGGATGTAACTTGTCTGTGTTTCTGAGATATAATGAAAACATACACACACACTCTCAAAACTACACGCATATGAGGCAGTATGCACAGGGGTTGAAAAAACAAACATTACAAAAAGATACTCTTCTTTCAACTGTTAGAAAATTATTCTAATATACTGACTTTGCTAGAACAAGAAACTTTATTATTTTTTAAATTGTTTTTTGAAATGAAATGAAACATGTTATTTTAATTTGTGTTTCTTTAACTATTCATGAAATTATTTTTCTTTATGCCCTGGCTGCTTATCAATAATTTGTTGTCACATCTGTTAATTATCTTTCATGCTTTTTTATCTGTGTTTCTGTGGTTTCTCTTGTGTTCCCTACTAATTTGTAACAGCTCTCCCTATATTAGAGTATTAACTCTTAGTCATGTTCCTGACAAATATTTCCCCCAGATTTCTTGTAACTTAATATGCTAATCTCTGCATAATAATTAAAGCATCAATCATTCCAAGCAGAGGTTTTTAAAAAAAAATTCTTTGGCAGAGCTAGAGTAAAGAGTTTGGCAAGGAGGGGGTGGGCGGGAGGGTCGGAGAATGGATAGAGAAAATTATGCAAAATACTGTACCCTGTTGAACCCTGTGCGCTTGGGTAAGAGGTCTGGGTTTTATTCTGCAGGGAATGAGAGACCACGGAAGAATGTTCAGCCAGGAAGTGGTGGGCTCAGACCGAGATCATCCTGGCAGCGGTGTGGAAAATAGATTGGTGGGGGGCTCCCCCGTTCCTGGCAGAGGTGACTCTGTCTCCCAGTACAGCAGCTGTTCGCAGTAGAGAAAAAGCCAGTAGACAGGAAAGCGTCCCCCAGGAGGCTACCAGGGAAGGAGCAGGCCCAGAGGAGAGCCTAGCTTCCTGCCACCAGCGCGCCCTGCAGTGCCAGCAGTCCTCTGCATCGACTGCTCTAGCACCGGTGGCACGTGCGCCAAGCGTGGCAATTACAGCAACACGCCATCAGGCAAGATGTGATACGGGCTCCTCTCTGCATTAGCCGGCGCTCAAGCAGGAAGTGCCAACGTGAAAAGGAAATTCTTGTTAGGCTCTTGAAATACGATAGAGATTGTGGGGTCAGATGACTTTGGTGAACTCTCCTACACAGCCTCTGAGATTGCGTTGGCCTATGTCCTATGAATTCTTCTACGTACTGAGCTCAACACTATTATTTTATACATCGTTCGTCTTAGAATTGTGATTTTTCTCCTTGTCCCAGTTTCCTTAGGAGTGCATTTAAAATCTGTCACTCATTTTCATAGTTTAGTGGTTTGACAACATGAATGTAGTCTATACTATCTGGATTGTAACTCACCAGTTTTGTGGCTTAATGATCAACTTTGCCAAGATTATATGGCTGCTTGAGAAGGAGGTTTCCTAGTTGTCAGCAGAGTCTATCATATCTGTTATCAATACAGTGAGTCCAGGAACTCTTATTTTGAATTACTTAAATAGCCAACTTTATACTTTTAATCTTTATGAATCACTTTATTTGGAGTACACTTTTGTAGACAGCATGTTAGCTGGGTTTTATATCCTGACCTAGTCTAATAAATTGTAATTTTAATTAGTGAGTACATCTAGTGTATATTGTATTATTAAGTGTTTCCTGTTTTCCAGTGCCTTCTTGCTCATCCTTTTGTCTTTAATCTTCAGTTTTTATGGTATATTTTTTCTTCACAGTCCTCTCCATCCCTCAATTAATTTAGAAGGTAGACAGCAACCCTTTAATTCAACTAGTTCTTATTTTAGTTTTTGAAATGCACACTTAACCTTCCATTTCTCTAATTATAAACATTAATAAAAAAGGCATTTCTAATGATTTCCCCCAGGTAATTTGAGGAAGTTATCACATTCATTTTTCACCAACCCCCTACCCCCACCAAGATCTCACACTTCCCAGTTGCTCTTGCTCTAATCTGGAAATTTTGTCCCACTTACATATTATTATATTATTTTTCCATTATCTATGTTCTCTTTCAAGAATTATATTTGCATTGTTTTATAATCATATTTACATATTAATTTGGATTTAAACCTATATTTATCATTTCTCATTTAGCTGGTTTATTTCTTCAAATACTTTTTTTCTCCAAGAAGCACATATGCTGACTTTTTTCCATCTGTAGATCACCTGATCTTCTGCTTAGATGCTGTAGGATTCTTTCTTCATCCTCAAATATCAGAATTTTTACCAAGAATATGGTAAATGGGTGTTGCATATTGTTAATTATGCCTCATCTACGGTTAGCTCTTTTGAACTCCAGATGCAGCTCTCTGTTCAATAAAAATGTCTTCAGGGGCACCTGGGGGGCTCAGTCAGTTAAGCATCCGACTTCAGCACAGGTCATGATCTCCCGGTTTGTAGATTCAAGCCCCATCGGGCTCTGTGTTGACACCTCAGAGCCTAATGTCTGCTTCAGATCTCGATCTCTATCTCTCTCTCTCTGTCCCTCCCCCACTGGCAGGCTGTCTCTCAAAAATAAGCATTAAAAAAAAATTTTTAATGTCTTCAATTATATCCTTACAACATAGCTCAAATGTCTAAATTTTATCCTCCTTTGGGTATGAATAATGTCACATTTATGTTACTGGGTCCAACTCCTATCACCAAATACAGGCATATGCTCCCTCTCCCAGAGCTGTAATCAGTTTTGGGGGAGGTCCCTTAGCACGGTGCTTTGGACTTTACGGCGTCAGTGTTTACTAATGCTGAGCTGCCACTCTACACACAGCCCCCTTTTATTTCATGTCCACAATGACAAGCATAATACTAGGGACATTCACTGGTCCCCAGTAGTATTCCCCACAGCAACTGCCCGGAGTCTGAGTCCTTTAGAAAGGACTGTAGGTATCTAACCCATTCTGTTCCATGTGCCAAAGACTACAAGTACATGGCTCTAGCCTAGACCTCCTCCCTGAACTTCAGATATCTAGATCTAGCTGCAGACTTGATATTACCATGGAATTCAAGAATATGGAAGTTGCAAGTGTACTTAGAGATCAGCTAATTTTACAGAAAAAGAAGCTTAAATAGGTGAGAGGACATGTTTTAAGTTAACATGCATGAGTTCCACAGGAGAGAGATAAAAAATACTCTTTAAAATCCCAGGTCTTAAGAGCCAGGCTTAATGCTATTTCCATTACACAGTTCTCCTAAAATAATTCTGTTGCCAAGCAAGAATTTTCTACCTTCTCTGCAAGCATTCCCTTCAAAAGATGCGGGGACGCCTGAGGGATTCAGTCGATGAAGTGTCCACTTCACCTCAAGTCATGATCCCGTGGTTCATGAGTTCAAGCCCCACATCAGGCTCTGTGCTGACAGCTCAGAGCCCAGACCTTGCTTCAGATTCTGTGTCTCCCTCTCTCTCTACCCCTCCCCTGCTCATGTTCTGTCTCTCTCTCTCAAAAATAGACATAAAAAAATTTACAAAAGAGGTGTCTACCATTCTGCCAAACCATATATACAGCAAACTGACCTTCATGTCTGAGAAGATCTTTGAGAACTATCAAGTAGGAGAACCACTTAAGAAAGAGGTAAGAAAAAAGAATACAGTTATCTGCTGGAAAATGATCCCAAAGGACAACAGTTCCTTATTCCTGGACCTACAGTGCTATCTTGCTTGAAAAAAGGTCTTTTCATATGTGATTAAGTTAAAGATCTATCCTGGGAGAGACCAGTTAGATTTACTTAGTTCTAGAATACATTTACTACAGTAAGAGATTACCGAGAGTATAGAAAGGGGCTCTACCATAAACACCTTGGTACAGGCTCTGAGTGTCCTGTGATGACTGTGCCATGACTAACTGACTGCCAAGTACAACTGCTATAGACTGAATGTTGATGTCCCCACAAAATTCATATATGGAAGCCTAATCCCCAATGTCACGGTATTAGGAGGAAGGGCCTTTGGGAGGTAATTAGTCATGAGGGTAGAGCCTTCATGATGAAATTAATGCTGTTCTACAAGAGGAAGAAACACAGAATCTCTCCTTCTCTTTGCTCTCTACCATGTGAGGATACAATAAGACAGCCATCCATACAACAGCAAGTGGGTCCTTAACTGACACTGGATCTGCCAGCATGCTGATCTTGGACTTCTCAGCATTCAGAATTTGAAGAAATAAATGTCTGTTATTTAAGTCTCCCAGTCTATGGTAACTCACTATAGAAGCCTGAACTGAGATGACAACCAATGCGCACAGGCCGTAGTATAAATGAGGAAACAATGCAGCACGGAATGAGGTGGCCGGACAGGAAATTTTGGAAAACATACAGAAGTCATTATCTGGGGAACCCGGAATCCATTGAATCTTCTGGTTTTGCCCCAGTATGTACTAATTTACACTTCAGAAGTCAAAGTGCTTTTCTGAAACCTAAAATCCAATTAAGGCAGAACTACAGACTGTTGGCTCCTTAAAGCACTACTTGGAATGGTCTGTCTAGTCTACCATGTCATTTTACAATTTGAAACTCGGGATCCTGGCTGCCTCGGTCAGTGGAGAAGGTGACTCTTGATGTTGAGGTTGTGGGTGAGCCCCATGTTGGGTATAGAGACTGATCAAACATAAAATTTTTAAAAATAAATAAAATAAAGGAAAATTGGGCTACTGAGTTTCATAAGGGCAAATTAATTTGTCTAATGTCACTTAGTTAGCTAACTGGAGATCTGGAGAGAGTAATTCAGGTCTCCCTAGTAGAGCTCATTATTTTATCGACCTCATTCTAAAATATGGAAAGACCAGATGTATGAGAAATGGTCTCATAAATGTTCTGTATCCCTGGATCTCATTATATCATTTTATTTTGAATTCAGCTTCCTCATTTTGTTTTCTCTCCATACAGCTCTATGAGTTCCCACTCCATATGGCAGAAGAAGGATAAGGGTCATGAGAGAGTCAAATAACTGGATACCCCATAACAAGCTATGTGAATGTACAAAAAGCCTTCTCTCCATTGGACACAACTATAGCCTGCTAATTCAGCTCTTTATTTAATTCAAATTTTGGCAACTAGCCTGCTCTATAGTATTTTATATCACTGATAAGTTTTGGAGTAGTATTTATCTGCTGAAAACAAGGTAGTATGGAAAATATTTTTTCCCCTTGGTGGTATACCAGAGGTCAAATTTCTAGCTTTTGCAACGCAATGTTATAATTTTAGAAGAATTAATCCACAAACAAAAATACACAAGCAGAAATTTTGCCACAAAATGATGAGTCCTTTCAACTATTCATGTAATAAGTTTATTATACAATCCTAAGATGAAAAGTGGATGGATTTAATCTGGAGAAAGTTTGCACAGCAAAAATTGTTTTAGTCAACAAACTGAACACGTTTGTCAAGAAAAAAAAAAAACCCTATATATGCCATCCCCAACTCCTGACTCCCAGGTGACTAAATTCTGTATGACCTTCCGTATATTAACTATCCAGGGCTAGCAGCCTCTAGGCTATTTCCCAGAAAAGCCCTTCTTCCTTATTTCTTCTACTTTTCATTTTCTTCTTTACCCCACCCAGGGCTGAAATAGGACAGGCCTGTGCAGAAAGGAGTGGTCATGAAGTAGCGAAAGCAATGAACCACCACAGAGGCCATGTTGTAGTCTAAAACCAGAAACACTTCCATCCCAGATCCAAGTCATCACTCCACTCTCCTTTCGCTCACCTCCTGACCACCATATATACCCAACTCCAATCATGCCATTTGCCTCAGAACCCACATTCCTTTCTTAAAAAGGTTTCTGGGGTGCCTGGGTAGGGCTCAGTCAGTTCGGCATCCAACTTCAGCTCAGGTCACCATCTCATGGTTTGAGAGTTTGAACCCCACATGGGTTCGGGTCCTGCATAGGTCGGGCTCTGCACTAACAGTGCAGGGCCTGCTTAGGATTCTCTGCCTCTCCCTCTCTCTGCTCTTCCTCCCCTACTCATGCTTTTTCTCTCTCAAATATACTTAAAAAAAAAAGACTTTTTAAAAAATATTTATTTTTGGGAGACAGAGAGACAGAGCACAAGCAGGGAAGGTGCGGGGTGGTGGGGGGGAGACACTGAATCTGAAGGAGGCTCCAGGCACCAAGCTGTCAGTAGAGCCAAACGCTGGGCTCAAACCCACGAGGCACAGGATCATGAGCTGTGCTGAAGTTGGATGCTCAACCAACTGAGCAACCCAGGCACCCCTAAAAAAATTCCCTAAATCATCAGGTCCAATTTTATTAATAGTAGTTACTACAAAGGTAGACACCACTGGGGTGCCTGGAGGGCTCAGTTATACATCCAACTTGGGCTCAGGTCATGATCTCGTGGTTTGTGAGTTCGAGCCCCACATCAGGCTCTGTGCTGACAGCTCCAAGTCTAGAGCCTTCTTCAGATTCTGTCTCCCCTCTCTCTGCCCCTCCCCTGCTTGCACTCTGTCTATCTCTCCCTCAAAATAAATAAACATTCAAAATGAAAAAAAACAAAAGTAGTTACCGTATATGAAGAATTGAGTATATTCCTGGTTCTACTAAAAAGTTTTACATATGTTACCTGATTTCATCTTTACTATGATGCTCTGAGGTACATATCCTCCTTATTTGGTATTGTTAAACCATGTATATCAGTGTCCTGTGTCTGTTATAACCAATTACCACAAAATTAGTGGCTTAAAACAATACAACTTTAATCTCTCACAATTCTGCGCACCAAAAGTCTGAAATCAGTATCACTAGAATGGAAACCCACTGTTGGCAGGGCCACGTTCCCTTGGGAGGATGTGCTAGAGGATCTACTTCTTATCTTTTCCACTTTCTCTTGGGTACCAATACTCCTTGGCTTTGTGCCCACTTCACTCAGTCTCTAGCTCTATGGTCACACCTCCTTCTCCTCTTCTGTCATCCAGTATCCCTCTGCATACTTTTGTTAAGGGTGCATGCGGTCATATCAAGGGCCCACCTGGATAATCCAGGACAATCTCCCATGCCAAGACCCTTTACCTCATCACATCCACAAAGCTAGTAGTTATGGGAAGGGAAGCAGGTAGGAAAGCTTCTGGACTCAACAGCACATACAAAAAAAGAGAAACTTATACTTGGAAAATAGCACATACAAAAAAGAGACACTTATTCTTAGAAGTAGAGGAGTCAAAAAATAGGGGATTTCATCCCCCTAGAGTCCTTCTTGTTCCTGCTCCTAGCCTCCACCCTGCTGTAACCTATGCTTTAAGACCTGGAAATATATCAGTATTTTATAGCCAAAGGTACCTTCACAACTATATTTCAAAAATATTTCGGTTGGTATATATTCTAAGTTGAACTGTGCTCCCCAGAATTCTATGTTGAAGTCCTAATCCCCAATATCTCAGAATCTGACCCTATTTTGAAAGAGGGCTATTGTAGATCTAATTAGATAAATTATGGTGAGGTATTACTGAAGTCGGATAGGCCCCAATCCAATATAACAGGTGTCCTTATAAAAAGAAGAAAAATGTAAAGCTAAAGAGACACGAACAGAGAGATGATGTGAAGCACAGCATCAACAAATCAATGAATGCCAAAGATTGCCAGAAAACTACCAGAAACTAGGAGAAAGGCATGGAAAAGATTTTCCCTCACAGCCCTCAGGAGAAATCAAACCTACTGACATCCTCATCTCAGATCTTTAGTCTTCAGAACCGTGAGACAAGAAATTCGTGTAGTTTAAGACACAGTTTATAGTACTTTGTAATAGCAGTCAGAGCAGACTAACACAGTGCAGTTTGATTCATTTTTTGATAAAGATTTTTTTGAGCATCTACCACTGGTCAGGCAATGAAGACACAGCCCAGAACCAAGATAAAGTTCTTGACTCCAAGGACTTTACACTCTAATGGTTGGAGAGAAAGAATAGAAATAGGTTATGTCAGGTGGTGATAAGTACTGTGCAGGAAAAAAAATCAAGTTAAAAAATGGAGGAATGACAGAATGCTATGTTATACATGTTGAAGTTGTCTCTGGTAGAGCAATAGATATCTGAACAAAAACAAAGAGAACTAAGTAGATGCCTTGAAGCCATTTAAGGCTAAAAGAAAATTACACATAGAACCATGATAGGTAAGTGTCCTTACAATGCTTAAAGAATAGCAAAGAACTAGAGTGGAATAAATAAGAGGAAGAGAAGGAGGAGATGAGGTCAGAGACATAAGTAGAGACTAGACCAACTAGGATCATAAAGACCATGTTAAGTGTTTTTCAAATTAGTTTATGTGTGATAGGAAGCTATTGATGACCTGGGTTGAAAGATGGCATGTACTTAAAGATATTAAGAAGATATTTCAGGGGCTCCTGGGAGGCGCAGTCAATTAAGCATCCAACTCTTGATCTCGGTTCAGATCATGATCTCACAGTTTGTGAGTTCAAGCCCCAAAACGGGCTCTGTCCTGATGGTGTGGAACCTACTTGGGATTCTGTCTCTCCTCTCTGCCTCTCCCCTGCCAATACTTGTGCTTGCGCTCACGTGCATGCATGTGCTCTCTCACTCTCTCAAAATAAATAAACAAACTTAAAATAATAAAGGCAATGCTTTTTTAAACATTTTTTTAACATTTATTTATTTTTGAAAGACACAGAGAGACAGATCATGAGCAGGGGAGGGGCAGAGAGAGAGAGAGTGACACATAGAATCAAAAGCAGGCTCCAGGCTCTGAGCTAGCTGTCAGCACAGAGCCCAACACAGGGCTTGAACCCA
Organism: Suricata suricatta; assembly: GCF_006229205.1. NCBI lineage: Eukaryota > Metazoa > Chordata > Mammalia > Carnivora > Herpestidae > Suricata > Suricata suricatta. The sequence continues at coordinate 103,398,478 of NC_043717.1, forward strand.
CGAGCCATGAGATCATGACCCGAGCTGAAGTCGGATCGGACACTCAACTGACTGAGCCACCCAGGTGCCCCAAGGCAATGCTTTAAAAAATGGTATTTCAAGGTACTGTGGGCAAAAGAAATAGGAAAGGCACAAGGATACAGGCAAAGACACAGGGATGTACACAGAAAGACCACTTAAGAAGGCCATGGCAATAAGCCAAGTTAGATATGATGACAGACTAAGACATGATGGTAATAGGGGACCTGGTGAGAAGTGGTGCTTTGGGGTCATGTTTTCAAAGTAGAGTATAATGGATACTAAAGTGTCCAACCTACATCCCCTCTTCAGAGCCAATGCACTCATTTCCCGGCTACTGGAGATATAAATTGCTGACGGCTAATCATTGCTTTCCCTACAGAAAATTTCCCTGCATCTCCTGGAAGTACTTTGGCCAGGGGTATACCCCTTCCAAGGATCAGTCTGTAGATCACACCTGGGAGATGCCGAGATGGGAGGCCATGTGCACTCTCCTACTGATGAATATCCAGATAGATTCAAGCTCTCCACTAACAGAAAAGGTACAGTGGTGGGCTGGCTGCCTTGCTTATGTTCTCTGAATAACCTGTGTGGGATACACTTTGGGACATATATCCAGTGACTGAATTTCCATATTAGAATAGAGTTACTATAAATTATGCCACATTGCTCTACAGAATGACTACAATAAACTACCTTCACCCCAGCAATGCTTGAGGGTCCCCACATTTATATATTTCTGTCAACAATTGCTATTATCCTGCTTTCTAATTTTTGCAAGACTAAGAGGTATAAAAGGATATATCCTTACTGTTTTGTGTTCTAAATTATGACAGGGTTTTTTTCCAAAAAAATAAAAATAAATTTTACGTAGTATTGAAATGTATAGGTTGAGATTTGATCGGTTGAAATTGCTCCATGCCACAACGTCTGTAAAAGTAGGTGAAAACTTGTTCATGGCAGCGCTTTCCACAACAGCCAGATCAAGGGAAGAGCCGAAATGCCCATCAACTGTCAAACGGATCAAGAAGATGTGGTTTATATACACCATGGAATACTACTTGCCAATGAGAAAGAATGAAATCTGGCCATTTGTAGCAATGTAGATGGAACTCAAGGGTGTCATGCTAAGTGAAATAAGTGAGGCAGAGAAGGACAGATACCATATGTTTTCACTCATATGTGGAACAGGAGAAACTTAACAGAGGACCATGGGGAGGGGAAGGGGGAAAAATAGTTACAGAGAGGAAGGGTGGCAAACCATAAGAGACTCTTAAATACTGAAAACAAACTGAGGGTTGATGGCGGGTGGGGGAGAGGGGAAAATGGGTGATGGGCATTGAGGAGGGCACTTGTTGGGATGAGCCCTGGATGTTGTATGGAAACCAACTTGACAATAAACTATATCAAACAAAATAAAATTAAATAAAAGTAGGTAAAAACTGAGGAATTTATCCAATTTTCAAAATTGAACGGTGAAAAAGTATCTGAGCTACCAACATTCTCCAGTTACTGACTAGTACAGGAGCCTCAGCTGAAAGACCCAGTCACAGAATTTGCAATGATGAGAACCACACTGCCTAGTAAAAATAAAAAAGAATACAAGCCTTAGAAGGATGTAAATTATCAATGGTTCATTAATAACAGAAGAAAATGGATAGTTAATATCATCTTGTGAAAGGTGGGGGGGAAACATGAAAAGAACATCTGAGGAAAACGAAAAGCGCTAATTGGTAAAAACACTTTGTCATCTGGATAGGTCAACTGAAGACAAAGCCGAAGAGCTGAGGATCATGGGAAATGAAAGAAAATGTACACTGCTGATCAGGATAAACGCTACAAATCAGATGCACTGCATTCCTTTTTAGATGGATTTAAAGCTTTACCAAATGCTAAATGTATTACTTCAAAAATAATATTTCAGTAAAAATCATAGCACTGTGTGTCAGTTGCACCAATACACCATGGTAATATGTCTACTACTCTTGTTAGCAGATTTATCACTGCAACTCTCCAACAGGTCCTCTGGCCTCTTCTGATCAAGGTCATGCAGAAAGCCAGAAAAAAAACCATCATTAGTCCAATCAAATAAGCTCTCGCTATTTCTCTGTCACATAGTTCTTCTGTGAGAAATTCCTATGGAAACCCGAGAGTCTTACAGGCTATTTATAGGAACGGGTGTGGCACTGTCCACTAAAACAAACCTTCCCAACTTTAAATACCCTTGGGGCCAGTTATATTTTTACTAAGTATTTTGTGATTATTTTCCAGAAAATATAAAACTGTTACCACTTAATTTTTATCATTTTTTATAACCAGTAGGTCATTTTCTTTACTATTCTAAACATATTTCAGTATAAATACCAGGAGACTTAAAATTAATGTTCTGGAGAAAAACTGGGCCTCCCCATTGTATTCCTCTTCTAAAACTTGCTTTTAAGCTACATTTATTTTTACTAACGGAAGGAAATACTGATAGACCAATTAAAGTTATAAAGAAGTCTATTTCCTAGTTCCAAAATCCACATTGATTTATGATGGAGGACCTGAAATTATTCATGGGAGCATGATTACTGCAGGTAGCAGAATTAATTTCCTGGGATTCTTTAAAATCATTATCAAAAGTCTGTACTCAGGACCAACGAGACAAAGCCAAATCTGTTTTCCACGCCAACTAAATAGTATGTCCTAATTCTAGTTAGCCTGCTTCCAGCTTCTCTATGCCAACAAATCCCAATCAAGAAATACCTGAAGCCTTTCTTCCCCCCACATCAAGCTTGCCCACTCCCCTGATCGCCTTTAGATTTCTGCCAAATGCAAGTGATGGCGGCACCTCCCACCCCCTAGAGAGCTCTGAAAAACAACGCCCTCTCCTTATTCTCATTTGCATGGCTTCTGCTATTTCCACAAAGCAGGGAGTCTTGATTTGGTCCCCCAGATCAAGTAAGACGCTTGTAATCTTATGCCTTTCACCCCAAGAGATAAGAAACCTTGTACACCCCAGCCTACTTCAAGATCCAGATGTTTGGTTCAGCTTCACCTACAGAGTGATGTGTATCTTACTTCTGAGCACAGCTATATATATAGTTTTACGTTTTCTCTTTTGGCTCTCATCTGTTTTATATATGTGGCAGGAATACAGGACTTCAAAGCATAAACACGTGACACCATCTTAAAGAAAATTTCTACCCTTTATTCCTTAACACTTTTTTTTTAACATCTGACAGTAACAGACAATAGGCAAAGTTCATGGCTGCCCCATTTATGTGAGATAACACACGATAATCATCACACTAATGAAGGTACAAAATGCTGACATTCTGTTAATAACTATTACATTGGTGTTAATCCCCATTAGAAATGGCTTATAGTGTGTGCTCAATGACCACTTTAATAAGGTGGAGGATGATTTTTGCCAATTGACCAATCAGGGAAAAAAAATAGGTGAAACACGGAGCTGTGAATAAATAACGTGCACGGAATAATTATTGTGTAAAAGTCAACGGAAAAGTTACTTGCAATCAGTGTTAACACAAAAGGCTGACAGATTGAACACAAGGATTTATATAAGGACCTTGAAGACGGCTTGACTATATGAATGGAGCAAGAAGAACACCCTGACACTTAAAGCTATCAGTGGGGATGATACTAGTCCTTTATGTAAGTGCCCTGTGAAAATTACTGAAAAAAAATCTCTCATGATATTGTAACCAAAACATTCTTAGAGTAATATTAGCTAAACATGCCAGAAAATCATGTGTCTGTGTGTGTGTGCCTGTGCATTGAAAAGGAAATGGGAGTAGGGGAAGAAAAAAACACCAACAGATAAAACTGTTAAAATAGAGATTCAGGGAGCACCTGGGTGGCTCAGTCGGTTGAATGGCCGGCTTCAGCTCAGGTCATGATCTCATGGTCCGTGGGTTCAAGCCTTGCATCAGGCTCTATGCTGACAGCTAGCTAAGAGCCTGGAGCCTGTCTTCGGATTCTGTGTCCCCCTCTCTCTCTGACCCTCCCCTGCTCACGCTGTCTCTCTCAAAATAAGAACAGCTCACGCTGTTTTTCAAAAATAAGTAAAAAACATTAAAAATTTTTTTAATCTTAAAAAATAGAGATTCAGTACACATGGATGATTTTTCTTGCAAACTCCTTAGTGATATCTCCCACCACAAAAGAAATCAGTTGCTTCATGTGTCAGTCACTTTTTCCACCAGTTCACTGAAGCCTGAATCACAATGAGAAATGAATTCCTATGCCCCTGAAGTTTGGTTCCCTGTTAAAATGCAAGCCCCAGGAAATCTCACTGTGAAGGCAGTGAGAAAACCTTAGGCAAGTTAGTTAATCTCTCTGAGCCTCAGTTTCCTAAGCTATAAAATAGAAATTGTGCTACCTGCCTAACAAAGAAGTTGTGACTAATAAATGAGACTGTGTGTGTGTGCACGTGTGTGTGAGCGTGTGCGTAAAACATATGTGCTGTAGGCTGAATGTGTCCTCCCCAGATTCACATGTTGAAACCTAATCTCCAGTGTGACGGTATTCGGAGGTGGTGACTTGGGGAGGTAACCAGATCATCTAAATTGTTTTTTGGTCAAGTGCTCTTATGGAAGAGATCCCAGAGAGCTCCCTTGTTCCTTCTGTCACATTTTCAGAGGGGAAAAGATAGCCATTTGTGAACAAGTGGGCCGTCACTGAACGTGCTGGTGCCTTGATCTTGGGCTTCCAGCTTCCAGAACTGTGAGAAAAACAGTTCTGTTGTTGATAAGCCACACAGTCCACAAAATCCTACTTGTGTTGTTCATTTTAGCCACTCTGACTGGTGTGAGGTGGTAGCTATATATACGCCAATTTGACAAATTATATTTAAAAAAAAGAGAAACAAAATCCTACCATGTGAAATGACCATTTACTGAGCATGTACTATGCATGTACTCTGACACATACCCTCTTTTCTTTCCTTCTAACTACTATCCAGTTACATGACTTACTTTCTATGTCCTGTAACAGAAATTGTAATATATCCAATATACCTGTCATCTGCACTACAAAGGTGGTTGGTTAGCTTATGATGTACCCTGGTCAGGAATTCACACGCTAGAGGAGGTTATTAAGCACTTCCAATATGGATATACATATCTACACCCTGAGGGCATGCTAATCAGCATACGGGATGTTAGAGCTAATTTCTTCATTGGTGAAATACATGATGGTCAAGATATGTAGGTGTTTAGGACATTGCTTAGGTCCCGCTGTCCTTGCATGAACAAGGCTTAACAATCTGGCAAGCACAACAGCCTAACAGTTTTGATGCAGTTCTTAAGGTCTAAAGTCTCACTGGCTCTGTGTCACTTTCCTCCATGTCAGACTCTTCCCTGAACTAGCCACAAAGCTGGCTGATTCAACCATCAAGTAAGGGCAGAGATAGAGATTCTTCCTGAACCACAAGAACAGGTAGTATAACTTTCTGCCTGCTTTTGTTGACAAGTGTATCTTTGGCAAATTGGATCTAAGATTTGCTTTCATATCACCTGAAAGAAAGATTGTGGGGAAGCAAAGATAAAGCACCAGCTATTTCTAATTTCCAAAGGCTAGTGAAAAATGCCAAACAAACCTAACAATTGCTAAATGGCTAAATAAACTCAGGTCAGTCAGTAATATCTGGTCCAACCAAGGCAGGTTTTACCTAGATATAGGGCAACAGGGGGAAACTGATCACTTCCCAAAAGAGACAAAATTTGGCAGGTATTAAGATACTAGTTTATTGCCATTTCTAAGTTTTCATGTTGTATAAAGGGGAAGAGAGAGAATACTGAAGGATATTTCTAAGTAAGTCTACGGAATCACATCCTAAGAAAATTGGAAAAAGAATGGAGGTCAGAAAGCCAGCTTAACATAGGAAACAAATTTCATCATTCTGCTGGAGGTGTTTGGGTTGGCTTTAAGATTTTAAGAGGTAGAACGTAAAGCCTTACATCCTGCTCAAGTTCCTCATCATTGGAAAGAGTTTGCCAAAGCAAGGAAAAGGAGTTCTGGCTTGGTTACTAGACACTAAAAAAGTAGGCACGTTATGTTAATAAAATTAGAAGCTTAGGAAATCTCCCCAGTCATGAAGACTTGGAAACATACTTAAAAGATTCTAGAGTCCCCTTTAAGAGTGAAGGAGCCCTCTCTTGCTCCCTGTGAAATATATATTTACAGCCTCCCAACTGAAAAAACAGTTAGTGGCAAATGAAAGAAGTTATTATTGAAGCCAAAGATGAAGCTAGCCATGAACAGATGTGTTTATCAAGATGCACCCGACCACACTGGAACTAGGGCAGAGTCAGGATACCCTAACATTTGCTTTTAATGAAGGCAATGGAACTCACAGCACCTCTCACCCAGAGTACTTCTCTAATTAACGTATTAGGGCACTTAGAGACCAGGAAAGGGCAGTAGATGCTCTGTAATTAGTAGATGAATGCTCATGTGAGAGTAGGGTCACTTTAGTCACTCAACTGTAGAAACTGGGCAATAAGTTAGTTCTCTCAATTTTTGCTTCCCCACAATCTTTCTTTCAGGTGAGAAGTAGCAAGAAAACAATCTTAGATCCAGAGGTAATTCATGACGGAACAACCCTAGAGGGCGGTGAGCCTTGGAGAGAAGGTCCCTCAAGGCCAAATATACAAGCTGAGCTTGTCCCTAAATATATCTCCGGCTGAAAGAGTAGCAGCCCCCTAAAATTACAGAGTTGATACGGGATCCCAAAGCTAGTCTGAGGGTGATCATCCTGTGAGATTCAAAAGGTGAGTAGAGGGCATTAGTACTAAGTAACAATGGCTCCATAGTGATGATTGCTCTGGGAAAGACGGAATAATTATTTACCGGAGTGGGTAATACAGACACATTGGTAATGAAAACTAACATTAAACTGGAAACAGCAGGGAAATTGAACTGGTAGAAACCAGAACTTCAGAGTGAATATTCAGAATGGATAGATTAGAACGTTAAAAGGTATTTGGATCTGATAAACGACTTCAGTATTTTGTGATTATGGGCTAAAGGCTAAACGGCAATGTGTCAAACTGCCTATTTCAAAGTATGTATTTAATGCAGCTGCAGTGGAAAACCATACAGCACGTCCCTAACAAAATTCAAAGACTCATCGTATGGCCCAGAAATCCTACTTAAGGGTGTTTATCCCAAAGAATTTAAAGCCAAGCTCGAAGAGGTATATGCATATCCATGTTCGTGGCAGCATGATTCACAAGAGTCACACAGTAGAAGCAAAGCAACTGATTATGGAAGCATAAATGGTAAACAAAATGTGGTCTATCCATACAATGGAATATTATCCAGCCTTAAAAAGGAATTTTGATACATGATACAATATGTATGAACCTTGAGGATATGCTAAATGAGATAAGCCAGCCACAAAAGGATAAATTTCATGATTCCCCTTATGAGTTACCTAGAGTCAAATTCATAGAAGCAAATTGTAGAATGGTAGTTGCCAGGGTTTGGGGGAGGGGCAAATAGGGAGCTGTTTAATGGGTGCAGAGTTCCAGTTATGTAAGACAGAATATTCCTGGAGATCTGTTGCACAACAGTATGAATACACTTGACACTGCTGAACTGTACACTTATAAATGGTTAAGATAGTAAGTTTTATGTTAGGTGTATTTATCACAATTAAAACGGAACTCAAGGGATAATGACCAACTGAACATTTGTGTACTTACCACCCAAATCCAGAAATAAAATGTTACTGCTAGAAGAGGATGAGAGAGAGAGAAAAAATAGTACATAAGATATAATCCACAAAAAATGATTTAGAGGGGAAACAAGCCGAAACTTCCCAAAATATAAAACATCGGAGAGAGATCAGAGATGTGTAAAAACAGATCTCCATTTAACTCTGTAGGATAAATGTTAAGAAAGCATTATATTAATTATGAATTATTAAGGCAGTGGGTATACTGACCACACTGCCCAAACCCCTACTGAATTAAAGCCCCTGATAAATATTTAGGTATAATTGACTTGCCTACTAGGTTTTTCAACATACCAACTGAAAAGCAACATCAATTAACCTGTCATCATTTTTCCAGGAATGGAGCATACTCTTGCCTTCCTCCAGTAGGGATACAGCAACTTCAGGAAGCAAGCATTTTGTTGGGGAGAGCAGGTAAAGGAACGAGGCGACGACCGATTCCACTAATTGAAGATGGCTGTTAGGCAGACTGTTAGTGACAACCTTCTAGACCAAGCATTTACTTCAAACATATCAACGCCGGGCATCAGGAACTCTGGAAACAGTCCCCGCAGAGTCCAGAAAGGACCGGCCGTGGATCCGTCAGAATTAAAGGGCAGATAACAGAAACCTATCTGGCTGTTAATGCAAAAGAGTATTTACCACAGAAAGCAAAGTGTTTGCAGAATCGGGGGAGGGCCACAAAAGCCGGCCCTCCACAGAGTCTCGGCTGAATTCTGAGAACGCCCCCACGAAACTCACCTTTCAAGGAATCCACTCTCCCCAGGCCAGTCGGGAAGCCAGCGAACCGAGAAGCCTTCGCGGGTGGCCGGCGTGTCCTCTGCTGGATGCAGGCACACGCCAGCTCAGACCCCGGTCTGGGCCTCCCACAGCTGCCGTGGGACCCGAGGATTTGCAAGGTCATTACCAGCCACTCCGCGCCTGCCCGGTCTGCCTCAGCAAAGTGGATGCGTAATGGGCTGCAGCCTCTCTCCCCCTTGTCCCAATGTCCTGATTAAGCTCTAAGCTGAAAACTCTCAATCTCATCAGAAACAAGAGGGCCTAGGAAGTGTGGTTTTCAGCTTTCTAGGCCCTAGCGGACGGGGAGGCAGTTGGGAGCAATGGGGATGAAGCCGTCTGCAGTATCCTCCAAGAGCCAGTGGCCTTCAGTGCAGGAAATCCCAGGGCGCAAAGGGAACTCATACTCCCCTTAGAAAATCAAATAATCCTCACCTCCTTGGGTTTATTTGAAACTCAGGAGTTAATGGGACAGGTCCTCAAAACCTCCAAACCATTTTATTACTGTAGAAAGGGCTTCCAGTTATGACATGGGTCCAATCTGGGAGGGGAGCTCAGACCATTCAGTCAAAATTGCAAGGGCAGCTTCAGAAAAAAGTGAGACCAGGCCCCTGTGCCACTATACATGGAGGTGCCAGCCAGCCGCTCACTCGTCCCCCTGCTGCTCCAAGGAGGGTCTGTGTTCCCAAGTGGTGAAGAGAAGTCCCTAAGTGGAGAGAGCCCTGGGAGAATCTTCTGGAGGAAGGTAGAGACTATGTTTTCGCTCATGGTTTCGAGGAGTCCCGCTCTAACCAGGGACAGGGTGAAGTGAAAAGCAACTGCCCTTCACCTTAAGATGGGAAAAAAGGCAAAGGGCCAGCCGACCAACCAGCAAATCGTGCAGAAGTCTACATGGTCCTGATGGTAAGATTCAGAAAAACAACTACACAGAGGCCCACGTGTGCATGAATTTGTGTTTGAGGACTACTGAAATGACTATATGATCAAGTAGATAAAGACTGGATAATGAATGGAAAACAACTTGGGAAAAGGAACTTTTGGAATACACTGTTGACCCCAACGTGATGTGGCGTATGTCAGCCTACTGAAAAGGTGAAGGGGAAGTCTCAGAGCGCAGATGCTGAAGCGATATGGCCTTTCCAATCGTAAAGAGCACAGCTGAGGCACGATCTGGCATCGGACTCTTTCATCGTGACTTAAGCTGGGCTCACAAGGTATCTGCATTTGTGGCCTTTTTAAATGAGTGGAGGGCGTCGGAGAGAATTCGGATCACTTGTCCTGCAGGTCAACTGACTCCAAGATTTAAGAGTAACTCTCAGGGAAGAACACCCCGAGGACTGATTTTGGGCCCCACTGGCAGATTGACATCAGGACCTCTAAAAGGCACCGATACACAGTTGGGTTTCACTACTTTTACTTGCACTTGTAGTTTCAAATTGCATCTGCTCCTTCATGATGACTAGCTGAACCAAAATAAAAGTTTTGGAGAAACTGCACAAAAAATACGGCGCCTGTGAAACTTTTTACTCAGAACAGGAAACATTTTGTGACAAACAGTATTGTGGGAACATGCAAACAATATGGATAAACAATGGAGTTTTCAAATCCTGGTCTATTTTGACTTCAGCTGGAATAGGGGGACAGTGACATGATCTCTTTAAAAAGATAATTATAAAAGCAACAATCCCAACAGTAACAGGAAATAGGCAAAAAACATGAGTGCACCAAGTTAGGGAATCCCATGAGAGACCGCATCAAAATGGGGAGCTCTACAGCCCTGGAGAGAGAACTCAGAAACAACCTACTGCTGCCACAATAGTGAGTCCCAGAGCAAGGTCCAGGGAGATAGATCCCTATCAGATAAAGCTAAAGAATGGAGGAGGGGAAGTGAGCTTAATTTCTATAGAGTCACACTACTACAATGCAAAATGAACGTTCCCAGTAATATTAAAGATACCTTGTCCTCAGCCAACACGACAGGATGTAAATATTCCTCAGGGCGATGTGTTACTGGGAGTGCTCCCATAATGCCACAATTAAGCCATTCATAAGGATGCAGACTGACTACATGGGGTACAACATATCTCCCCCAACAGTGGTTCTCAGTTCTCACTGCACATTAGAAACCCCTGTAAAAACACTAATTTCCAGTCTATACCCCTGCAACAGTTAAATCAGAATCTCCGGATATGGGACTTGGAAATCATTAGTTTGAAAACCTTCTTGGAGCACCTGGGTGGCTTAGTCAGTTAAGTGGCCAACTTCTGCTCAAGTCATGATCTCACAAGTTTGTGGGTTCAAGCCCGCATCGGGCTTTGTGCTGACAGTTCAGAGCCTGGAGTCTGTTTCTGATTCTGAGTCTCCGTCTCTCTCTGACCCTCCTCCGTTCACTCTCTATGTGTCTCTCTCTCTCTCTCAAAAATAAACAATAAAACAACAACAACAACAACAACAAAACCCTTCTCAAGTGATTCTAATGTGCAGTGATGGCTGAGACGTACTGCATTAGCACCCGACCAACCAGAGCCATTGTCTGCTGCTGTAGGAACGTCGGCCTGGTCGCTCATGAACGCCTCGCCTAACTAAAGCATGGTTATACGACCTCGTGTGTCACCAATAATTAGTTTTATACATTTTAAAAGCAGTGCCGTTTGCCAAGCCCTCAAAATGGTAGTCGGAGGCATTAAGAATGGGTTGTTGGAGGACACTTCCTTATTCTCTAGATTATGTTGTTTTTAAACAATCCTGATTCATTTCTATGAACTAGCTAAATGACATACTAGGAAATAATACTTGAACCCTGTCCCAGAGGTTCCCAGGATGACCCTCAGGATCAACGATTTGCAAGGACTCACAGAACTCAAAAAGCTCTCACACTCAGGGCTACAGTAATGGGCCTTGAGGACAGGAACACAGCTAATGATTTATATAACACATCAAGTACCATTCAATAATCTTATTAAAATTTTTTAAGGTTTTATTTATTTTTGATACAGAGAGAGACAGCATGAGAGGGGGAGGGTCAGAGAGAGAAGGAGACACAGAACCAGAAGCAGGCTCCAGGCTCTGAGCTAGCTGCCAGCACAGAGCCTGACGCAGGGCTCGAACCCATGAACGTGAGATCTGACCTGACCGAAGCTGGAGGATCAACCGACTAAGCCACCCAGGTGCCCCTCAATAATGTTATTAATTGGCAATGAGTCTCAAATGTTTTCAGCCAGTGATTCCCAAGATATATACATAATGCAGATGGCCAAACATGTGGCCTTTCCAAAATTTGAAAATATTTTATAAAAACATATATCAAAAAACTCACAGAAACATGTCGCCATAAGAACTTCTACAAGAATGTTCATAGCAGTATTATTTATCATAGCCAAAAAGTAGAGACAACCCAGTGTATATCCCCTGGTGAATGAATAAACAAAATGCAGTATGGCCATATAGTGGAGTATTATTCAGCTATAAAAAGTACTGCGATCCTGCTACATGTTACAAGAAGAAGCTTGGTAACATTGTGCTAAGTAAAAGAAGCCCATCACAAAAGGCCACATATCATATTGTTCCATTTGTCTGAAATGTCCAGAATCAACAAATCCAGAGAGTCGGAAAATAGATAGGGGTTGCCTAGGGCTGTGGGGCAGAAGGGGGTTTCTGGGACAGGGAGTGACTACAAAAGGACATGAGGCAGCTTTTAGAGTCGTGTAAATATTCTCAAACTGACTTATGGTGATGGTTGCATGACTCTGTAAACTTACTGAAAGCCCATGAATTGTATACTTAAAATGGATTAACTTTATGGAGTGTAATTTATATCTCAATAAAGTTATTTAAGAATAACATAGATGTGTGTTGTCTGTTGCCAATAAACATGAGTCCCTGGAAGATTCCAGGGACTAGGGCACTATATATATCAGGTGGCGATATTTCATAACTGATACTAGCAGATTAATAGGGTAATAGGGCCATCTCCTTTACCTTGATTTGATGATATTTTACCAAAAAGTCTTCCTAGAAAATACACTTATCTGTGTTAGTCCATACAAAACCTTGAGCAGGCATGGGCCAGAAAATTGAGGCTTTTCATTCTTACTATATTAAAAAAAAAAGATGATATGCACATTTGGGTCCCCCGACTAATTAAATAGTTTTGCTCTCATTCCAATAGTACACGTCCATCTTGTCCCCATTTTAAGATGTGTTCATTGCAAAAGCACTTATGATCATTGGAACCAGGCACATACAATGGAAGAACTCATCAGTTCCTTTTGAATTATGGTGAAGATTATGCCCATGATGGAATAAAAAACAGAGGCCTACCCATTTATTCATAAACTGGCATGTCAAATTATTTATTTTCCATACACTACCAATAGATCAGCTGGCAGTTACTTATACATAGTAACATTTCATTCTTGGTTGAAGAGCCCTTTAGAAGAATTCCTTTTGATTTATATAATGCCATCTGTAGTAAGGATATTTTATTTAGTTAGTTTTTATTTGAGAGAAAGAGAGAGAGAGAACATGCGAGCTGGGGAGAGGGGCAGAGGAAAAAAGAGAGAGAGAGAGAGAGAGAGAGAGAGAGAGAGAGAACCCACACTTAGCATGGAGCCCAACACAGGACTCCATCTCACAACACTGGGATCATGACCTGAGCTGAAATCAAGAGTCAACAACACTCAACTGACTGAGCCAAGCAGGTGCCCCTGTAGTAATGATATTTTAAAGATTAGAGTGAGGGGTGCCTGGGTGGCTCAGTCAATTAAGCACCCGACTTTGGCTCAGGTCATGATCTCACGATTTGTGGGTTGGAGCCCCGCATCAGATTCTGTGCTGACAGGTCAGAGCCCAGAGCCTGTTTCAGATTCTGTGTCTCCCTCATTCTCTGCTCCTCCCACACTCATGCTCTGCCTCGCTCTGTCTCAAAAATAAACTATATTAAAAAAAATTAAAGATGAGAGTGAGTGGCCACCATTTTGTAGCAGCCAATGTGTACACGGAAACCAATCCCCAATGTAGCAAGAAGTATCAAACGTGAAGCCTACCTCTTTATTCACATGGCAAGAAAAGTTACTAGGTTAGGTCATGGACAACACTCTTTTTGGGAGGGGTGGACAAGAAGGTCAGTTTCTAGTCAAACTACTCATTAATAAACTTACATATATTGTTTCTGTAGTCACGATACTCAGTCATACAACTCTACTATGGAGAGGTGTCCTTTCAAGATGTGATCCTTTTTCTTTACCCAGCTCCAAGTGATACAAGTGGCCAAGTCGATGTTGACACTAATCAGTATCTTATGGGTATTTATTAACACTTTAATAACAAAAATCACAGGACAATGGTGTGTTTGGAGACCCAGTACATATCCAAGTCTCCTGTAAAGTACTATGCAACTAATCCTGGACTCCTCCTTTCATATACTGTCTAACCACTTATGCTAACTTTATGAAACAGACTCTGCCTATCAGAATATAGACTATATCAAGCTGGTATGCTAAATTAGTCCTGTTTCCAGTACAATATAAAATTATAAACTGATGAGAATCTATACTAACAAACACAGATATAATCTGAGTTAGGGCAGTTTTACTCAGAGTATCTGAAAGTTCTATAATAAGGATTTCATAGAAAGTATAGTAAACACTAGGTATTAATCCTGAAATTAATATTAGTTATTCAAATTACTTCTAAGGTCAACACAACTCTCTGGATGGACAAAGATAGCCTAGGGTTAATTGGATGGACACAGCAAAGGAATATCAGGATTTGGCTATTGCTAACTTTCCACTCAAGAAATGAGAAAACTGAAATATTCAAAATACAACCTGAGGTGTTGAATATCACAGGAATTTCCTAACAGAGCAGAAACAGAACTTTACACAAGGATGTGTTAGAGAAAATAAGGGCAGCAATTAAGGCATCTTCATATATGAAATGGGCCTTGTACAAGAGACAAATAAAAGAAGAAATAAAACATAGCTGTTATTCCCCAATGATTTCCCGGCATAGTGGGGACATTTATTGGATGTTATAGACTGTGACCATACTGAAATCTCCCAGAGCCCTGTGATTATGAATGCCCCCCTTATTTACCTAAGACAAGGTCACACAAAGACCCTCCAAGTTCCCATTCTTTGCTTCGTAAGCAATTCATTGAACTGTTTTTGTCCCAGTAATCAAGTGGAACAAAATGGGGGTTAACCAAAACTTTGGTTAAGATTCTCTCCTTCCCCCAGGACCGTGAATGTTGGCCTACCCCCCGCCCCCAGTTTGAGCCAGCATACCACCTTAACAGCCCCTTCTGAGAATAGGCTGCCCTCAGTGTAAAACATTCTCTGATCTACTGTCTGCTCATGCCACTAGCATTCATCTGCTTCCCTGGCCTGGTTCTTTCTAGACTTGTTTACTCATTCCTATAAAAGAAAATCCCTTCTCTGCCTGACCACTTAGACATTTGCAGGTCTCATGGTCAAAGCCTTCTCCCTCTTGCAATAGTTCCCTTCCCCTTCTTATAATAATCCTCTCAAATATGGTCTCCTCTTATCTAAATCCAGATTTTTTTATTTGATAGCTGTTAAAAAGGTCCCTGCCTCCAGACCAAGCAGAACTGGTACCAGTTCAGGAGCTGGATTTCAGATTTGCTATGAGCTGATAGGCTTGGTACTTCTGCCTCCCATCCTGTCCCTTTTTGGGAAGACAGTGTTTATTGCAATTATCATGACCCAGACTTGAGAACGTATGTTGGGTGTGTGGTTAATTGAGTCACACATCTCTATTTTTTTAAATTTATTTATTGTTTAATTTACACCCAAGTTAGCATATGGTGCAACAATGAATTCAGGAGTAACAGTCCACACATCCCTAGATTTGAGGAGATACAACCAAGGAACTTCATCTGCACTGGGAGGAGATTTAGATAAATAGATTCCAGGCTCAAAACTAAGCCCGAGATCTTGATGTGATAAGAAGCCTTGCAGGAAGGGCGTGAATCACAAGGAGAAAGATGGCAAAGTGGCAGACTGCTACTGTTGGCAGCCTCCCATCAGCCACACCTCTGGAGACTCCAATCCTTTTCTAGCCTTTTCCTGCACTGACTCCGGGCTTGGTCACACAGCTTGCTTTGGCTAATGGGAGATGGATTAGGTTCCTAGGGCTGCCGTAACAAAGTACCACCAACTGGCTGGCCTAAAACAGGAACTTATTCTCTTACAGAAACAAGATGTCAACAGGGCCATGCTCCCTCTGAAAGCTCTAGGGAAGAATTCTTTCTTGCCTCTTCCTAGCTTATTGTACCTTCCTGCCATCCTTGGCATTCCTTGTCTTGCAGCTGCAGCAAAATTTGATTTAGGGCCCACCCTAATCAAGTATGAGCTCATCTTAACTTGATTACATCCGCAAAGACCCTATTTCCATTTCCAAATAAGGTCATATTCACAGGTTCCACATGGACATGACTTGTAGGAAAACACTACTTAATCCAACACAGGTTAGAAAGATGCTGCAAGCAGAACCTTGTCATCAGAAGAGGGGCATGTGAAAACACTTGGAAGATGAGATATCTTATGGAGAGACATGGAAGAGAAATGAAGGCGCTCCAGCCAATTATCAACACAATGGTTCCAGGTATGTGAAACACATCTTCCTGGATCTTCTAAACACAGCCTGGCCACCAGCTAAAAACAGTTGAATGAGAGAACAGAGACCCCCGTTGACACAATGTAAAGCAGAACTGCCCAGTCAACCTACAGAATCACAAGAAGTAATAAAAAGTTGTTGCTTTTCATATCAATAAATAACTGAAATGGTGGGCAACTTTACTGAATTAGCCTACTAGGTATTGTAAAATGACCCAAAGGAGACCTAGAGACACATGCTTAGCAATTTATGGTCAAATGCCAATTTGAGAGGGGAGTAATTAAGGGTGACGAAGGATTGAACATTTATTGGGCTTTTCCAGTGAAAACTGTGTTCCAGGATAACCAAGTGTGCCAGGCAAAATTCTAAGAATGACCCCCAATGAGTGGAAGCTGTAAATATGATGAGATATCACTGCCATGATTATGTTACCCTATATGGCAAAAAGAGATTATCCCCATGTGTCTAATTTAATCATGCCAACATTTTAGAAACAGGATGTTTTCTCTGGATGGTGTCATAAGAGGAAGTCAGAGAGATTTAAATCATGAGAATGACTTGATGCAGGGAACATCTAAGAGCAGAGGGTTGGCACCTGGCCGGCAGCTTGCAAGGAAAGTGGGACTCCAGACTACAACTTTAAGGAACTAGATTCAGCCAACGTGAGTGAGGTGGAAAGCACATTCTTCTCTCGAGCTTCCACATAAGAGCCCACCTCATTCAACACTGCGATTGAAGCCTTATAAGCAGAGAATCCAGATAAGCTCACGTGGGCTTCTGATCTATATAAATGTGAATTAATAAATGAGTGTTGTTTTAAACCACTGAGCGCACGGTAACTTGTTATACAGCAATAGAAAACTAGCACACCCAGGAACCCAAACTGATGGGGAAAAGTTTCACTTTACAGAAGGCAACCAGTTAATGTTGGAATATCACCATCTGTGATCCATGATGAGATTATTAATTAAGCAAGGGTTTTCGACTGATACTAAGGAAATGGATACTAGGAGATTACACATCTGTGTGGTGCCAAGTAACACCAGACGGACTGCTCTCCTGCCCGGAGTGGAAAAGAGATGGAGGAATCCGGCTTTCATCATGTAGCCCATGTCAGCATGGCTAGCAGTGGCCGTCAGCCATCACGTTTCCCCGTGTAACATAACATAAAACACATAGCATTACCTATGTTCTCAGGTAGGTAAGGATATCCAATGTGAGTTTAATTATAAAGGATAAGGCAATAACCTAACTCATAAGAAGACAGCAAGCCAAATTTAAAATATGGGACGTTTAACAGAACAAATTACATGGAATTTTCAGCAAGTCAAAACGTTCTCACAAAAGCAACTGTTGAAAACAAAATTTTTTAATTGAGGCAAAGCTATGCAACTTGTGATCTGGAGTAAATTTTAGTTCACACTGAACCCCTTACAAAGAGCATGTTTGTGATGACTGATTTTGGATATTATTTTTATCCTCATTTTGTAAATACCTAATTATTTTTTTAATTTTTTTGGTTTATTTATTTTTGAGACAGAGAGATACAGAGCACGAGCAGAGGAGGGGCAGAGAGAGAGGGAGACACAGAATCTGAAACACACTAGAGGCTCTGAGCTGCCAGGCACAGAACCCGATGCAGGGCTCAAACCCACGACCTGCGAGATCATGACCTGAGCCGAAGTTAGACACCCAGCCAACTCAGCCACCCAGGCACCTCTGTAAATACCTAGTTCTAAGAACCCAGCTGCCTAATAACTTCAGAGCAGTGCCTCAAGTCTTGGCACTGGTAGTCTTTTGACTCCATGTGAGCGAGGTCACAGTGAAAAGTCCTACTCCAGTCCAAATCTTATATGTGATACTTCAGGCCCAAACATAGGCAATTTATAAAGCTTTGCCTGAAAGAAAAGGAAGGAAGGAAGGAAGGAAGGAAGGAAGGAAGGAAGGAAGGAAGGAAGGAGGAAAGGGAAGAGAAAAGAAAAGAAAAGAGAAGAAGAGAAAAGAAAAGAAAAAGAAAGCAAAGCTTTACCTAGCAGGCCTCATGGGAAAAAACTGCCTTCCCCATCCCAGACTTGGCACAGTCTGAAGGGAGGCGCCGTCAAGGACGAGGGAGATCATGCGCTGCTGCATATCTGCATTCCCAGCCTAAATGCCTTCATTAGGGGGCCTCCGTATGACCCACCCCTAGTTGACGCCTCTCTCAGACACCTCTGCGGAGACGACATTCTTCTTCAGTCTAAGTCCTCAGTACTTTCCCACTACTAGACTTCCCTGCTGCCTCCCCTAAGCCTTTTGAGTCTGGCGAGAGCCCTCTGTTCCAGTTTCCCTCGGCAGTGAGCTGATTCCTCTGGTCTGTGCCCATATACCTGCTCTTCCCTCAGTGCTGTTCCGTGCGGAAAACTGAAACACTGGGGGAGCTACCATGTTATGGATTGAATTGTGCTCCCCCAAAACTCATAGGTTGAAGTCCTATCTCTCAGGACCTGAGAATGTGACCTTATTTGAAGACAGACAGGGTCTTTAAAGAGGTAGTCGAGTTAAAATGAGGTCTTTAGGGTGGCCCTTATTCCAATAATCGTTGCTGTCTTTGTAAGAAGTGGAAATTTGGACATAGACACACACAGGAAGAATGCCATGTGAGGATGAACGCAAAGATTAGGGTGATTTGTGTATGAGCCAAATAACAGCAAAGGTTTCCATCAAACCACAAGAAGACAGAGACATGGGACCAGTCTTTCCTTCACAGCCCCCGGAAGGAACCAACCGTGCTCACAGCCCAATCCTGGACTTCTGGTCTCTGGAACTGGGAGTTCTGTTGTTCAAACCACCCCGTTTGTGGTGCTGCATTACAGCAGCTGGAGAAAACCAATATGCAGAGCTGTCTCTCTGGCCTCCTGCTTACACTATCGCACTAAGTGAATGAAGGTTAATTGTTACTTTCATTCTGGCTCGTTGTTTTAATTGACCACCTCGACACCTGGCATCTAAGCCGTCTCCAGCAGAGCTATTGATTCTGAATCTCCTGCCCGACTGGAAAGATGGCTAGTCTTGCCAAGTGAGTCCCACTGCTCCCCCCAGTAAGTGATATCCACGCAAGGCCAAAGCAGAGCGCCTGGAGGCAGAAATGGGCTTCCTCTGAGCTACAGACAAAGGTTATGTGGCTGTCTCTGGGCCTTCTTGTTTACAGAAGTTTGAACAGTTGTCAGGATTTCATCAAAGATTTCTTTTCCTTGTAATATATCACCTGCTGAGGAGGCTTGACAGGAGGCGAATATGGGAAGGAGAAATATATAACCCTCATTCTCTCAAACTAATGGAGGCTACCAGAATATTTATGTAAAGGGCCCATGAAGTGCTGAATAGTCACATTGACTTAGGTCATACACATTTGCATGTAAACATTCTTATTTGAATGATTTACTTCTCTTCAAATACCTTGCATTCAAAATTAATGACCCTTAAGTTGTCATTGGTTTAACCTATTCTTCCTTTAGACTTCTATCTGGAGGTTTCTTCCCAACTTCTTTGTGACCCCACCAGAGGGTCACACTTCTACCTCTGAGAAGGACCACATATAAAACATTCCCAAAACAGTTTTAAAAAGACATTACCCATGAGGTATAGCTCTTTTCTGGGGTGTCCTTACTAACAAGACGCCCCAACAATGTGTTACTAACATTGCCACAGTGGGAATCAAGGTGCCTGGATTTTAGTTTATGCTCTGCCAAAGAACTACGGTGGGAACTTGTGCAAACTAGGTAAGCGTCCCTCATCATTTAAGTAAATTACACCTATGTTCAGGTTTAGTGAGATATATTTCACAAAAAGTATATAATTATTTAAAGTGTGTGATGTGACGATTTGCTATACATTAAAGTTACACCTCATCTTTATTATGTGGTTTTCTTTTTCAAACTGCTTTATTATGTAGAATTACTTCTAATTATGGGATGTAAAGAGGGCTAGGATGATGCTCTGATTACTTACAGTTAGGTAGCCAGCCCCACACCACAGCAGCATAGCAGATACAGAGTTCATTCACAGTCCAGAGTATGTTAAAACATACTCTCCAGTTTTATCCGCCTGTGTAACTGTAGGATGCAATAGATGAGGGCTTCTGAAACCAAAAAAAAAAATAAATAAATAAAATGGTGGCAATATACTACCAAAAACTCGGATCTCTCCTGGAAATGGAATAAGATATGTGTAGGGGTAAGTAATGTGTAATAGTACCAAGAATAGAATATTTATACAGCATATTATTGTTTCCTTTGAATGCAGTAATATTTTGTACTTATACTCACTGGTATATGAAAAGTGAGAAAAAATTCTAAAGCACAAATAGAAATAGACTCCCTCTCTTTTCATTCCCCCCCTTTAAAAATGAATCCAGAGGCACCCAGCTGGCTCAGTCAGTGGACAGTACCACTCTTGATCTTGGGATTAGAAGTCCGAGCCCCACGTGGAGTGTAGAGATTGTTTAAAAGGTAAATCTTAAAAAAATAAAAATAAAAAGTGACTCCAGGGGCACCTAGGTGGCTCAATTGGTTGAGCATCAGCTCGGGTCGTAATCTCACCAGTCCGCATTCAAGCCCTGCGTAGGGCTCTGTGCTGACAGCTCAAGGCCTGGAGCCTGTTTCAGATTCTGTGTCTCCCTCTCTGTCTCCACCCCTCTCCAATTCGTGCTCTCTCTCTCTCAAAAATAAGTAAACATTAAAAAAAATTTTAAGTGACTCCGTATCAAATACTAATATAATAAAACGTATTTTAATATCACCGAATAACAAAACACATGCAAAAGCTCCCACTGACAAGCCACTGCTAGCAAGCAGTTTTGAATTCAAGCTCCTAGTACACAACAGGAAAAGTGACAATCTCTTGGAGTTATTTCCAACAAACCCTGACCAGTGTCTAGATATAGTCTCCAGCATGTCACAAATGAAACCAATAAGGATGATAATTAAATTTCAGCCACTACTAGAAAAACCGAAGATTAATGATAAAACCAGTCCTATTAAATCATGTGGCCGCCTGCCCTGTAAGATAGCCTGTGAATTTCAGAGGCATCCATAGCCAAGTCTAAATGGCAACTCAGATTATAATGCCCAAACCCTGTCAGTAACCCCCAGAAAGTTGCACAGAGAATATACTGAATGAGAATAAAGTGTTTCTATTCATTCGTGCTGAGGAATCCGGCCCCAGGCCGAACTCCCCTGTGCGACCCTCAGGCCTGGTGGTCACCTAGCGGTACTGCACAGAGCGGTTCAGTAGGCTTCACGGGAGAAAGCCGCACTTCCCGCAGCAGCACCCTGGGTGCACAGCTGGTGGCACTTACAAGAAAACCACAGGCCTCAATGGCATCACTTAGGTTAAGGCCCCACGTCAGTACAGCAAGCTTAATACCTAACCTAGCAGCAGTGTCAACTCACCAGAAATATAACCTTTAACCAGTCAACATGGACATTTCCAGGTCAACTCTAGGAAATGTACTGCTAGCCCTCTCTGATCCCCTTAAAAGGGTGACCTTGCCTAAAACAGTGCATGCTTTGCTAATAATTCCCTTTTTCCACTCCCTCTATGTTTGAAAAATGCTTCCTTTTTTTTAAGTTGATATGGATTTTTTACATTTAAATTTAAGTTAGTTAACATACAGTGTAGTCTAGGCTTCAGGAGTAGAACCCAGTACTCCTTCATCAATTACAGTTAACACCCAGTGCTTTCTGAACAAAGGTCCTCCTTAATGCCCATCACCCATTTAACCCATCACCCCCACCTCCCCTTTGGCTACCCTCATTTAGTTCTTTGTATGTAAGAGTCTCTTATGGTTTGCCTCCCTGTTTTTATTTTTCCTTCTCTTCCCCATGTGCATCTGCTGTGCTTCTTGAAATCCACATAAAAGTGAAATCATGATATCTGTCTTCTCTGACTTTTTTTCACTTAGCATAATATACTTTAGTTCCACCCACATTGTCACAATGGCAAGATTTCATTCTATTTGATCACCAAGTATACTCCATTCTATGTATGTACCACATCTTCTTTATCCGTTCATCCATCAATGGATATTTGGATCCATAAGTTGGCTATTGTTGATCCATTAAAAAATGGCAGTACAATAAACCCCTTTTCATAGCCCTTTGAACCTCACCTCTATTTGCTACATGGGATGCCAGCCAATTCACAAGTCAACTAATAACTCCAATTAGATCTTTATAATTAACTGTTGAGTTTTTGTTATTTAACATTCCATTGCAACTTAAGGTCGCAGTTGTAGTCAAGGACCCAGCCCCTCCGGGTCCAGCCATGCTCATACACATACCTGCATTCCCAGGAGCCTCCAGGGGAACCATCATCCTGATGGCCTTGGGTGAGGCACCTTGCCCTCCTCTGACTTAGCACTCCTCCCCTCCTGCTCTCCGCCCCTGCTAGCCGCCAGTAACCAGCATCTAGTGAAAGGAAGGAGGCTCTTGTTCTGGGGCTCTTCAGCAATGAGATGATCACCCCTGTCTGCACTTAATGTCATCTAATTCTTGTTCAGTGCCGCTCTGTGGAGAAAAAATGAAACACTTAGGAGCTGGCACCTTTTTCTTTTCTCTCCTGATTGTTGTTTTCAGTTTGGCGTGTTGTCCTGATTGACCAATGACAACCTCAACACAGGGCAGGTTGACAGGTTGTTGTCTGAGCAAGATGGTCGACTGAGCACCATGCCATTGTGAAAGAGAAGCATGCCTTAGGGTCCCCTGGGACCCTTCTGAGGCTTGCTACAGAATTGTTTCCAAGAGGGGAAAGCACTTGGTCCTGGGAAAAACTAGTGGATTATTTACAGAAACTTCCTGCTTTTGACCAGGCCCTTCTCTTTAGCCCCCGATGGATGAGCTCACCAGTGGTTGGGTCAAATGAGCAATTCAACAAAGGGACTCTAAACAAGTTAGGGAAACTATTCCCTAGGTACTGCTCAGAATTCTCTGGCCAGGGTACAAGACCATCAGATGCCCCAGAAGCTGAGTCATACCTAGTAACTACTGTTAACTTGAAGTAGGTCCCTGGTGCCAATAAATGCCATGTGTCACAGTGGAAAAAAAAAATATAGCTCCCTTAACAGTCACTTCACCCAGCAACCTAAAGACCCTTAGACACTCGGTTAGTTCGTCTCCATGATAAAGAACATAACCTTACTAAAGTCAGTGAGAAAAGAGTGGCACCATCTTGATCAGACCCTCCTTCAGATTGCCCTGACCGCACTCACCACCAAGGCCACAGAGCATAAGCATCAGGGAAGCAGGGCCACCCCCTTGCTGTCTGGCTGCCACAGAAGGCCACACGGCACTCACAGTTGTGCAAGCATCATCACCACCTATTTCTAAAACGTTTTCACTCCAATCTACTTGTAGTATTATTTTAGGTCCTTCCAGCTTTATTTAGATATAATTAACATGTAACCCTGCATAAGTTTAAGGTATACAACATGATGATGACTTGATACACATATATATATATTGTAAAGTAACTACCATAAATGGGTTAGTAAACACCTACATCACCTCATAATCACTTGCTTTTTTGTGATGAGAACATTAAAGATCTATTCCCTTAGCAACTTTCAAGTATACAATATTATTCCTTACAGTCACCATGTTCTACATTTGAGTGTCAGAACATTTGAGTCTCATAACTGGAAGTTTGTAGCTTTTGCCTACACTCATCCATCTCCCTCCACCCCTCAACCCACCCCATTCCTAGTAACCACCATTCTACATTCCATTTAGGAGTTTGGCCTTTTCAGATTTCGCACAGAAGTGAGATCATACAGTATCTTTCTCTGACTTATTTCACTTAACGTAACACCCTCAACATTCATACATGTTATGGCAAATAGCAGAATTTTCTTCTTTCTCATGGCTGGATAATATTTCAGCACATGCACGCATGCACGCGCGCACACACACACACACACACACACACACACACACACACACCACATTTTCTTTATCCATTGACAGACACTTAGGTTATTTCCATGTCTTGGTTACTGCGAATACTGCTATGATGAACATGGTAGTATGCATCTCTCTCGGAGATTCTGATTTCATTTTTTTGAGACATATACCCAGAAGTGGGGTGGCTGGATCATATACAGTAGTTATAGTTTTAATTTTGCAGGGAGTTTCAATACTGTTTTCCGGAGTTGTTATACCAATTGACATTTCCACGAATAGTGCACAGGGATTCCCTTTTCTCCACATCCTTGTCAACATTTCTTATCTTCTTCTTTTTTTAATTAATAATAGCCATCTTAACAGGTGTGACACAATACTTCATTGTAGTTTTGAATTGATTTTCCTGATGATTAATGATGTTGACCATCTTTTTGTGTACATGTTGGCTATTTATATGTCTTCTCTGGGAAAATACCTACTCAGGTCCTCTGCTCATTTATTTTTTTAATTAGTTTATTTTTTTATTCTCGTTAGTTAACATACAGTGAAGTCTTGGCTTCATGATTAGAATCTAGTAATTCATCTCTTACATATGACACCCACTGCTCATCACTAGAATGCCCTCCTTAATGCCTGTCACCTTTTTAAGGCCCCCTCAGCAACCGCCCACATCAACCCTTAGATTGTTCTCTGCATTTAAGAGTCTCTTATGCTTTGCTTCTCGCTCTGTTTTTATCTTAGTTTTCCTACCCTCCCTTATGATCATCTGTTAAGTTTCTCAAATTCCACATATGAGTGAAATCATGTGATGTCTGTCTTTGTCTGACTGACTTATTTCACTTAGCATAATGCCCTCCAGTTCTATCCACATTATTGCAAATGGCAAGATTTCATTATTTTTGATCACCAACTTATATTTCATTGAATAAATATACCACATCTTCTTAACCCATTCATCAGTGATGGACATTTGGGCTGTTTCCATAATTTGGCTCTTGAGGATAGCACAGTTATAAACATTGGGGTGCATGTGCCTTCAAATCATCATTTTTGTATCCTTTGGATAAAATTTTAATAGTACAATTGCTGCATCATAGGGTAGTTCTGTTTTCAATTTTTTGCGGAACCTCCACACTGTTTTCCAGAGTGGCTGCACCAGTTTGCCTTCCCACCAACAGTGAAAAAGACTCCTCTTTCTCCATATCCTCACCAACATCTATTGTTTCCTGCATTAATTTTAGCCATTCTGACCAGTGTGAGGTGGTATCTCATTGTGGTTTTGATATATATTTCCTTGATGATGAATGACATTGAGCATCTTTTCATATGTCTGTTTGCCATCTGGACGTCTTCTTTGGAAAAGTGTCTATTCATGTCTTCTGTCCATTTCTTCACTGGGTTATTTGTTTTTTGGGTGTTGAGTTTGATAAGTTCTTTATAGATTTTGGATACTAACCCTTTATCCAATATGTCATTTGCAAATATCTTTTCATTCCATCAGTTGCCGTTTAGTTTTGTTGATCATTTCCTTTGCAGTGCAGAAGCTTTTTATCTTGATGAGGTCCCAAAAAGTTCATTCTTGCTTTTATTTTTCTTCCCTCCGGAGACATGTAAAGTAAGAAGTTGTTGTGGCCAAGGTCAAAGAGGTTGCTGTCTGTTTTCTCCTATAAGATTTTGATAGTTTCCTGTCTCACATTTAGGTTTTTCATTCATTTTGAATTTATTTTGCATATGGTGTAAGAGAGTGGTCCAGTTTCATTCTTCTGCATATTTCTGTCCATTTGTCCCAGCACCGTTTACTAAAGAGACTGTCTTTTTTCCACTGGATACTCTTTCCTGTTTTGTCAAAGATTAGTTGGCCATATATATGTGGGTCCATTTCTGGGTTGTCTATTCTATTCCATTGACTATGTCTCTGTGTTTGTGCCAACACCATACTGTCTTGATGATTATAGCTTTGTAATGCAAGTTTTAAAGTCTGGGATTGTGATGCCTCCAGCTTTGGTTTTCTTTTTCAACATTATTTTGACTATTCAGGGTCTTTTGTGGTTCCATACAAATTTTAGGATTGTTTGTTCTATCTCTGAGAAGAATGCTGGTGCTATTTTGATAAGGATTGCATTGAATGTGTAGATTGCTTTGGGTACTATCGACATTTTACCAGTATTTGTCCTTCCAATATGCATAAAATGTTCTTCCATTTCTTTCTGTCTTCTTCAATGTCTTTCATAACCTTTCTATAGTTTTCAGTATAGAGATCCTTTGCCTCTTTGGTTAGGCTTATTCCTAGGTATTTAATATTTTTTTGGTGCAATTGTAAATGGGATTGATTCCCTGATATCCCTTTCTATTGCTTCATTATTGGTGTATAGAGATGCAACCGATTTCTGTACATTGATTTTGCACCCTGCAACTTTGCTGAATTCATGTATCAACTCCAGCAGTTTTTTGGTAGACTCTTTTAGGTTTTCTGTGTAAAGTATCATGTCATCTGCAAAGAGTGAAAGTTTGACTTCTTTGTCAATTTGGATGCCTTTTATTTCATTTTGTTGTCTGGTTGCTGAGGCTAGGAGATCCAACACTATGTTAAACAAGAATGGTGACAGTGGACATCCTTGTCATGTTCATGATCTCAGGAAGAAGCCTCTCAGTCTTTCCTCATAGAGGATGATATTAGCTGTGGGCCTTTCGTATATGGCTTTTATGATGTTAAGGTGTGTTCCTTCTATTCCAACTTTCTTGAGGGTTTTTATTAAGAAAGGATGCTATATTTTGTCAAATGCTTTTTCTGCATCTACTGACAGGATCATATGGTTCTTATCCGTTCTTCTATTAAAGTGATGTATCACATTGATTGATTTGCAAATATTGAACCAGCCCTGCAGCCCAGGAATGAATCTCACTTGATCATGGTAAATAATTCTCTTAATGTACTGTTGAATTCTATTTGCTAGTATCTTGTTGAGAATTTTTGTGTCCATGTTCATAAAGGATATTGGCCTGTAATTCACCTTTTTAGCAAGGTCTTCGTCTGGTTTGGGAAATCAAGGTAATGCTGTCTTCATGAAATGAGTCTGGAAGCTCTCCTTCCATTTCTACTTTTTGGAACCATTTGAAAAGAATAGGTACTAACTCTACTTTAAATATCTGGTAGTATTCCCCAGGGAAGCCATCTGACCCAGGACTCTTATTTGTTCAGAGATTTTTGATAACCGATTCAATTTATTCACTGGTTATGGGTCTGTTCAAATTTTCTATTTCTTCCCATTTGAATTTTGGTAGTGCGTGTGTCTAGGAATTTGTCCATTTCTTCCAAATTGTCCAGTTTGTTGGCATATAATTTTTCATAGTATTTTCTAATACTTGTTTATTTCTGTGATGTTGTTTCTGATCATTCCTCTTTCATTCATGATTTTATCTATTTGGGTCCTCTTCTTTTCGAGAAGTATGGCTAGGAGTTTATCAATTTTTTAATTCTTTCAAAAGAACCAGCTCTTAGATTCATTGATCTGTTCTTTTTTTATTTTATTCCATATGATTTATTTCTGCTCTATTCTATATAATTTCCTTTCTTATGCTGGCTTTGGGCTTTATTTGCTGCTGTTTTTCTAGCTCCTTTAAGTGTAAGGTTAGGTTGTATACTTGGAACCTTTCTTGCTTCTTGAGATAGGCCTGAATTGTGATGTATTTTACTCTTAGGATTGCCTTCTCTCCATTCCAAAGGGTTTGGATGGTCATGTTTTCATTTTCATTTGCTTCATTGTATTTTTTAATTTCTTTTTTAATTTCTTGGTTAACCCATCATTCCTTAGTAGGATGTTCTTCCATTTTTTTAACATTTATTTATTTTTGAGAGTCAGAGCATGAGCAGGGAAGGAGCAGAGAGAGAGGGAGACACAGAATCCATAACAGGCTCAAGGCTCCAAGCTGTCAGCACAGAGACTGATGTGGCACTCGAACTCATGAACTGTAAGATCATGACCTGAGCCAAAGTCAGATGCTTAACCAACTGAGCCACCCAGTCACCCACACTATGATGTCCTTTTTTTTTTTCTCCAAATGGCTTCTTTTTTTTTTCTCTCCATAATATTTTATTGTCAAATTGGTTTCCATACAACACCCAGTGCTCTTCCCCCTAAGTGCCCTCCACCATCACCACCACCTCTTTCCCCCCTCCCCCTTCCTCTTCAACCCTCAGTTCATTCTCAGCATTCAATAGTCTCTCAAGTTTTGCATCCCTCTCTCTCCCCAACTCTCTCTCCCTCCTCCGTTCTTTAACCTCCACATTTTGGGGACTTTCCAAATTTGTTCTTGTGGTTGATTTCAAGCTTCATAGCATTGTGATCTGAAAATATGCGTGGTATTATATCAATCATTTTGTACCTGTTGAGGGCTGTTTTGTAGCCAGTATGTGATCTATTTTGGAGAATGTTCCATGTGCACTTAAGAATAATGTGTATTCTGGGGCGCCTGGGTGGCTCAGTCGGTTAAGCCTCCGGCTTCGGCTCAGGTCAGATCTCACGTTCGTGGGTTCGAGCCCCGCGTCAGGCTCTGTGCTGACAGCCAGCTCAGAGCCTGGAGCCTGCTTCAGATTCTGTGTCTCCTTCTCTCTCTGCCCCTCCCTCTCTCATGCTCTGTCTCTCTCTGTATCAAAAATAAATA